>NC_142690.1:22443333-22746363 GCF_056320005.1 Nelumbo lutea | reverse complement strand
TGCTGATTACCAAGTTGTGGGGCCTGATCTTTTCTTTAGGGGTCGGTTTGTTGTTGCCCAGAATTCGGCCCACAAAGCTAAACTGCTAAAAGTTTGTTTCATGACTCCGCCTTGGAAGGGCACTCAAGGGTGCTACGGACCCTAAAGAGGCTCAACAACCACTATCATTGGGTAGGAATGCGTAAGGATGTATTACAATATGTATCCGAATGCCAAACCTGCCAACAACAGAAATACTCGTCACAGTCTCCCGCTGGCCTTCTACAACCTCTCAAGATTCCAGATCAAGTGTGGGAAGACCTTTCCATGGACTTCATCATGGGTCTTCCTCGTTCTGCAGGAAAGGAGGTTATCATGGTAGTGGTTGACCGTCTCACCAAGTGTAACCATTTCTCTGCATTACCTCACCCTTACACTGCAGCAATGGTGACTGACATCTTCATCCGGGACGTCGCCAAGCTGCATGGAACTCCAAGATCCATTGTCTCAGATCGGGACCCTGCTTTCCTGAGATCATTCTAGAAGGAATATTTTCAGTTGCAAGGAACCCAACTGCATCCCTCCACGAGTTATCATCCGTAGACTGATGGGCAAACTAAAGTTCTTAATCATTGCTTGGAAGCCTACCTTAGATGTTTCATAGGGGAAAAGCCTCGACAGTGAGCTCACTGGCTTCTGTGGGCAGAATACTGGTACAATTCGACTTATCATCCGGTTGCTGGAATGACACCCTTCAAAGCTATTCATGGCAGAGAACCTCCTCCCATATTACCTTACGAATATGGGTCATCCAAGGTGGCAAAAGTAGAGACCTGTCTAATTGCGAGAGACGAGATTCTTAGATTGCTTAAGTCCAACTTGACAAAAGCCCAACAACAAATGAAGGCCCACTATGACACACACCACCGCTCGTTAGAATTTCAGGTGGGTGACTTCGTTTACCTTAAGATCCAATCTTACTGCCAGATCTCAGTAGTAAGACGGGCTTGGCACAAGCTAGCACTCAGGTATTATGGGCCTTATAAGGTACTAGAGACAATGGGCCTTGTTGCTTATCGGTTGGACCTCCCTGCAACCTCAAAGCTTCATCCAGTGTTTCACATCTCACTTCTTAAGAAGGCGGTGGGAAATCATACACATGTCTCACCCAACTTACCCCAATTCACTGAAGAAGGGGACATTGACACGGAGCCTATCAGAATTGTGGATTTCCGTTGGGTTCGATGAGGTGGTCAGGTTGTGCCAGAAGCCAAGGTAGAATGGGCTGGGCTTCCTCTAGATGATGCCACTTGGGAACCTTATCTTAGGCTGAATGAGAGGTTTCCAAACCTAGACCTTGAGGGCAAGGTCAATGCTAAGGGGGGAGAAATTGTTGGGACCTAAACACACCCTCCAAACCCAACCATAGGAGTGGAGCAGGCCACCACCGAGCAGCATTTCACTAGAAGACAGAGAGGCTAGCGTCACATGCGGCAGAGCCTCCCAAGGTTAGTTACATTGCCACCAAAAGATATTCTCTCCATGATTGCATACATGTAGGCCAGCTATACAAGGCCCTGATCATGTAATAAGTGGCATGAATGAATATCCCTTTCATCTCTCTCTGAGTCATTTTCTTCCTACCTTTCCCCTTTCCCTCCCATCTTTTGTTTCAGGAGGTTAAGCCACCCTCGAAGGGGCTTCCAAGGTGAGCGGTAACTCATCATCATATCAGTTATGTTTAACTTTAAAAAGGGAATTTTGCTGATCCTATATGTGTGTGTATGTTTTGAATTAAAAACATGGATAATGATATTCTATGTGAAAGTTTCTTTATTGTTGCAATGGTAAGTGATTCCTATAAACCTTTGAGTGATTCTAGGTGCTTGTTGAAACACTTTGGGTTTCAATTATTCTTTCATTCTCTTACTTCCTCTACAAGTTTACTATTCTAGCATCAATCGGCCATCAAAGACCTGGTGAAAAGACTTACCAAGCATTCATCAACATCTCAACATTCATAAATTGATAAAAAATTAATTCAACATTCATAAAGGTTTAATATTGATCCCAAATACATTTTTTCATCAATTTTATCAATGTGTAAAATTTCCCATCTCATTGGTTTCATCTTTGTAACAAACCACCTACTGGTCCTACCAAACTTCATCCCAAAACTCTACCTAGAACCCTAGTTTCTGTAATCCTTCAGATTTTCTTTACAAAGAAATATTTTATAATTATGTACAAAATCTACTCAGGACTTCCAAAACTAGTTGCCCTTGCAAAATTTCATTGAAAAAAGTTTAACCATAAACCTATTTTTCTCAACTTGAGCTTTTCATAGTTTTGGGGCAAACTTGCAATTGGTGATTAAACCTTAAGACCCTTCCTATGTATCCCAACTATTCTAATGACTGCACTAATGGAATGAACCTAGTGTAAGAAGAAGTCTCTAACAAAGTATGTGGAGAACCAAAGAAACATGAGTTTAATTGGTAAAAAATGAAGGAAACATGGCTCTTGATAGAGTAAAATGGCATAACTGCATTCATAAGCTGACCCCAAATAGTTTGGATCAGTACATTTAAAACCAACCTGGAAACAAAGCCTCTTTTCCGTCCAGGTGGCAGGTCAATGGTTCAACCTCTGACATCATAAATTAAATAAAAAAAATATAAAAACGGATAAAAATGCAGAAAACATAGAAAATTACAGAAAAATGGGCATGCCTCTAATATTATATATTCATCATATTAAACAAAAATAAGTGTGATAAATGAGAATAATTGTCATTAATGATGGAAATGGATAAAAATAGAATAAATATCTAACCCATGAGATCATGACTCACTCAGTGGGTCAAAGGTTCAATGGTTCAACCATCCATGTTACTGGGTCATTAACTGAGTCAACAACTTTTTTTTGCAAGTGAAGGGTTCAGGGGTGAAACAGACCCAAAAATCTGGCCGGTGAACAGTCAACCAGTCGAAAACTTGATGGTTCGACTGCAGGTTGTAAACATCGGTTGGTATTAGGGCTGAGTCAGTTGTGTTCAGCTTAATTAAAGTGAATAATTGCACGGTCTTCAAACAACAACCACATTACTAACATAGACTCAAGAATTTACTTGTATATTAGGAAGGGGACTTTTTTTGGATCAACACAAACAGCACCCTATTCCATGTAAGAAAAATAACACTTTTGTATGTATACAGCTTTTTAGAACGTGATCAGCTAACCATATAGAAATACTTGAAGCATGCAAACCTGTTCTATCTCAAACAAATTTCCGAGATTAAGCCCCTTTGACATAGAAATAAGTTCAAATGCATTCATAGCAGTTGGCTTTTCTTCTTCCTTCTTCTCTGTCACATGATGTTCCTGGTAGAGTGCAAGAAAAGTAAATGTTACAAAGAATATCTACTTCAAAGTACCTAAGATAATTTATTTTTCATAACACCATTGTAACTTCTAATAGAAATTTGTCAAGGCACATATTAGACTCACTTCTGAGTCCTTGAAAACAGCTTCTACATCATCCAAGTTTGTATCATCTTTCTCCTCAAACACTGGGGGCTTAAAATCTTTCTTAAACCATTCATCCTCCAATATTTCTGGTACAGTAATGCGCTGTAAATGGTAAACTTAATTAATATTTCTAGTCTAGAAAGGTAAAACAACTAAAAAAATATTTCCCACACATAAAATGACAGACAGGGTGTCTTGCATGATATAAAGGAAAATTGTGTGACACTCCTAGATATACACACAAAGCTTGGGGATATCTCTATATTATGAAAGTTAAATTTAATACATTACCCAAGATGTTGATTACTTGCAAGACATTCGAATGAATTTTTAATTAACAAACATCAAAAGGTAAAGTATAATGATTAATTTTCTTTTCTTTTATAGCAAAGTAAACTTTGGTAAAAAAGAAAACAAAATCTACCAAAAAAAAGGTGTTTAGAGACGAAAACATAGAAATTCCAAAAGTGTCTCACTATGAAACTACACAAAAATCATGTATATGGCTGTACATAATCAACTATGATATCCAAATAATTACAAAAGTTCTGACCAAAAGAGCATCTCACTCTAATCTCCCTCAATTCTATTACTCCTTCATTGATTTCATAATTTTTTTATCAATTTGGTTGATTCCATAGTCGATACCTTAGAACCTCTTGTTTCATTTTATTCATGATTGCTTTGTTTGTCTACTATTTGGAGTAATGTCCTGTTATTAAATTTTAGGGACTGTGTTCCCTATTTTTTCTCCTCTAGACACACAAAACTTGTGGTTACAGACGACTACTACACTTAAAAGTGTGTACATATGAATCATCACATATGCATAAATAGATGGACTGAGAAAACTCAAATTGACGCCTCTGAAGGAGGAATTCTGTCTAGAAACCTATTCAGTACTTAGGTAGGGCAAAAATCTGCATAAATTGCATGCAAAATCTTGAAAGATTAATGCAGGTAAAGTGGCATTGCTACTTGAATATAAAATCTTATGTGATAAATATGGCAAAAGTAGTAATGCCTTTGATAGAGCATGATTTAAGTTTTTTTTTTTTTTTTCTAAAAAAGCCATGATTAAGTTATTTCAAGGTCACAATCACGTAGATATGCAAGCACAGTGATGGGAAAATGCTTCATGGCAGTGAGAAGACTGATCTTCAACTGAACATTACATGGAGCAGATGGTAATTTTGACCAAAAAAGTGGATACTACAAAATTTTTACACAAGCTCACTAGCCTAAAAGAATTATTCTCTTATACAGCTAGAATTGTTAATTTTGATTTTTGCATGTATTTTGAAATTCGTGCACCTAACTTGACATGAGGTTGGAAGAAAACTCTTTTTTTTTTTTTTGATAGATAAAAAATTCAATTGATTTCATTAGAAGCAAATGATAAATAGTCCATTACAAGCATCCCAAGGTTGGAAGAAAACTTTTGTTAAATATATTATATAATAAAATTAATTTTTAATACAAAACATAGAGAACAGAGATGGATTTATATAATCGTTATGAAGAACAAGTGAAGGGGTAAACTGGAATTTCTTCTTATTAGCCCATGCCATCAGGTTCTAGCCCAACATCAGAGATGCCAAAATAAAACTTTTAGGTGGAGTGTATTTTTACAATGCTCAAGTGGTTGCATGCACAAAAATACCAACTATGAGAAATCAACAGGTTCACATATAATATCTGAACATAGAATTAATCAAAGTTGGTATCTATAAATGGGAGTGGAAGATAGAGTGATCCAAAGAAATAGCAAAAGATCCCAATGTAGCACATTTAAGAGATAAACGTGCATATAACACCAGTAGGCTAGCTACATTCTCAACATTATAATTAAAAAAAATAATTAAGTGGAACTCCTTACAGTCATAGGGTTGGGGTCCAAGATTCGAGATATTAATTTCATTGCACTTAAAGAGAGCCAAGGTGGACAAGTAAATTCAGCAGCTGAAATCTGCATGGACAGAAAATACATCCAATAAACAGGAGTGGAAGCAGAACAAGAGATGGACCATAAAATTCGTAAAATGCTCACTTTTTTATATAGGGTCATAAGATTAGAATCATCAAAAGGCAAGTAACCTGCAAGCAATACAAATAGGATGACCCCACATGACCACAAATCTGCAGTTGCACCATCATAGCCTCTATCATTAAGGACCTAATCAGTGGATGAGGGAAAATTATTCTAATGGCTTTTAAATTAAAGAAAAGCAAACGACTTCATAGTAGCATAAGATTATATAGAAAAAAGTTTGGTAAAACCTCTGGGGCAACATAGTTTGGCGTTCCACAGGTGGTGTGAAGCAGGCCATCATCCTGTCAAAAACAAGCTTGTCAAATAGGATAAATATTGCCCAGTAAGGCACATGTAAAAGAGAACTAAAATAAAAAAACTTACAAGAATTAGTGAACAAGAATTCAATTTAGAAAATTATTGGCATGCATGAGGAATTCTAGTGAGTTGAGATTATCAAGAAGAGAGAAGGATCAAAAATAAATTATCAAGAAAAAATGGTTAATAGTTATTTACATTAAGAGATGTAGTAGTAGTAGTAGTAGTAGTAGTAGTAGTAGTAGTAATAAGCTATCTATCAAAATAAATTATTAGCCACTATGACTGGAAACAATTCTTCTATTTATTATCATACTTTGACACATTATACCTTATATGATGACCTAGTGTTTTATAGCAGAGGAGGTCAAACACACAGACCAACATAGGAACAAAAGTGGAATTGAATTCATCTATAAAAAAATAATGGAAACACAGAAAGAATCATATAACCTATAATTACCCTGACTTGTTGGGATAATGCACTTAATCCAAAATCAGAAACTTTAAGATTCCCATATGCATCAAGTAATAAATTTTCTGGCTGCAAGAAATATGAAAAGGTAAAAGAAAATGAATATCTGTTTCTGCCAAGATAATTGGACCATCAAATAAGTAAATTTCTAAAGATGCTTTGAAGTATGCAGAAAGTAAAGCAACTTACCTTCAAGTCTCTATGATAAACACCTCTACTATGGCAATAATCAACAGCATTAATGAGCTGCTGGAAATACCTTCTTGCTTCGTCCTCCCTCATCCGTCCATGATTGACCTTGACAAATGCAAAAAAGGATCCACATGTTAGTTATATATTATATATAGTACAAGAATTGATTGACATAAGCAAAAAATAAAAATAAAAATGCATTTCTTGCATAAGAATAGCTTAAATATCACGGGTTATACATGGAATTGGAATGAGCAAGTGATAAAATAGATTATGAGGTACCTCTTTAGCTTGGTTAGGACAGTCTCCTCAGGGACCCAAGACATAGAACCCCAAAAAAGTAGCCACAATGATAAAAGCACAAATAAAAATAAATAGAAAAGAAGTTCAAAACTTACAATCTTGTCAAAGAGCTCTCCCCCAGTAACAAATTCTAGAACAATAAAAATCTTTGTCTTGCTTCCCATTACCTGAGAAAATGCCATTTATTAGAGAAAGCACCAAAAGGCATAAAAATTAACACATTGTCCTGTTTCATATTGTTTACATTATTCCCTTAGGCTCAGTTTGGAAAGAGTACAAATGCGAATATGTACAATGCAAATACATATAAAATAATACAAAATATAAGGTTCTGCACTCTGTTGAGCAAGAGCAAGTGAAGAGAGGAGAGGAGAAGAGAGAAGAGAGGTGAGTCGAGTGACTGAAAGCCCACCAGAACTTAGGGGGCGAAAGAATGATTTTATTATTTATACTAGTACAGTCGAACAATATAAACAGAGGAGAAATTACAACATTACCCTTATGGTACTAAACCTGAATACATACACAACTGTCAACACTCCACCTCAAGTTAGAGCATAGATATCAATCATGCCCAACTTGTCACAAAGATCATGATGTCTGGAAAGGTTTAAACCCTTTGTAAAGATGTCTGCAAGCTGGTTCTCAGAAGTGACATAGGGGGTACACACTTCGCCTGTGATAACTTTCTCTCTGATAAAATGCTTGTCAACTTCGATGTGCTTTGTTCTATCATGTAGCACCGGATTGGCAGCAATGCTTATAGTTGTTTTGTTATCACAAAATAGAGTTATAGGTTTGGTCACTGGGAAACCCAACTCCCCCAACAAATTCTTTATCCACATGCCTTCAGCAACCCCGTGGGCCATAGCACGATATTCAGCTTCAGCACTGGATCTAGCCACCACATTTTGCTTTTTACTCCTCCATGTAACAAGGTTCCCTCCTATAAAGGTGCAGTAGCCACTAGTAGACTTTCTGTCACTTTGGGATCCAGCCCAATCTGCATCTGTATAAACTTCAACTTTCAAATGTCCATGCTTTTGAAATAACAAACCAGTACCTGGATACTTCTTTAGATATCGGAGGATTCTCTCTGCTGCTTCAAGATGAGAAGACCTAGGAGCAAGCATGAACCGACTGAGAACACCAACAGCATATGCAATGTCTGTGCGAGTCATAGAAAGGTATAACAATCTCCCTACAAACCTCTGAAACTATTTCACATCCTTGAGCGATTCACCACAGTTTGTCACCTAATTTATGGTTGGGGTCAATGGGAGAGTCAACTGGCTTCACCCCCATCTTTCCAGTGTCCTGAAGTAAATCTAGGACATATTTCCTTTTGGAAATGAAGATACCCTTCTTAGATCGGGCAACTTCAATTCCAATGAAGTATCTGGCAGGTCCTAGATCCTTCACTTCAAACTGAGTGGCAAGAAAATGTTTCAATTTCTGAATTTCATCCTCCCAATCACCAGTAACAATTATGTCATCCACATATACAATTAGAGCAGCAATTTTACTTTCTCCTTTTTTCACAAACAGTGTGTGATCTGATTGACATTGCCTGTATCCTTTCTGTTGAACTGCCACATGGAATCTGCTGAACCAAGCTCTTGGTGATTGTTTAAGCCCGTATAAGGACTTCTTCAACTTGCACACTTCTGTTCATTGCCTTGGGCTAGAAAACCAGGAGGTTGAATCATGTACACTTCCTCTTCAAGGTCACCATTCAAGAATGCATTCTTGATGTCCAGTTGGTGTAAAACCAAATCCAGATTAGCCGTAAGAGAGAAAAAGACTAATGAAATTCATCTTAGTAACGGGGGAAAAAGTTTCTGCATAATCAACTCCATACACTTGAGTAAATCCCTTTGCCACTAAGCGAGTTTTATACCTTTCCACTGTTCCATCAGCCTTATGCTTGACTGTGAACACCCATTTACATTCAACTGGAACCTTTCCCTTAGGAAGATCAACAAGTTCCCATGTGCCATTTTTGTGAAGGGCATTAATTTCTTCCCTCATGGCATTTGTCCATTCAGGAACTAAAAGAGTTTCAGCCACATTCTTAGGGATAGGGACACTGTCAATAGAGGTAAGGAAGGCACGGAATGATGATGAAATGTTCTCATAGGAGACAAAGTTGGAAATGGGATGTTTAGTGGTGCACAATCTAACACCCTTCCTGTGAGCAATAGGACGGTCAAGATCATTAGCAGTAGAGGAATCATTTTCAATAGATTCAAGGACATCATTGGGAGCCAAAATACCTGAATGAGTATGATCCTTCCCCCAGGAGTCTAGTGGCACTGGAGGTACAGCTTTCGGATTCTTTACAGCTCTCGAATTTGGTTGGCCTTTGCGACGACGAGAAAAAACACGAAAAGGTGGAGGGTCAAGGAGAGAGGGAAGCTGAACCAGTTTCTCCTCATGCCTACACTCCCCCTAAGGAGAAATAGGATAGAAATGCTCATCTTCAAAGAAAGAAACATCCATGGAGAATTAGAATTTACGAGAAACAAGATCAAAACAACGGTATCCCTTTTGAGTGAATGAGTAACCAAGAAATATGCAAGGGATAGCACGAGAATCTAATTTCCCACGGGTGGGAGACAGATTTTGGACAAAACACCGGCAACCAAAGACACGAGGAGGAATAGAAAGAAGGGGAGCCTTAGGAAAGAGAAGTTGATGTGGGGCTTTGTACTCTAACCAACGAGAGGGTATACGGTTTATAAGGTAAGTGGAACAAAGAACTGCTTCAAGACAAAACCGTTTGGGAACATTCATATGAAGTAGTAAACCTCGAGCCACTTCAAGGAGATGTCGGTTCTTCCGTTCGGCCACACCATTTTGTTGTGGTGTGCGAGCACAAGAGCTACGGTGAAGGGAACCATGCGAAGCAAAAAATTCCGTGAGGTCACTATGAAAAAATTCTTTTGCATTGTATGATTGGAAATTTTGGATTCCAGTTTGAAATTGAGTGAAGACCATCTGTTGGAAATCTTGAATGATTTTTTGTACTTCTTCCCTAGTTCCCATCGGGTATACCCAAGTATATCTAGAATAATCATCAATGAGGGTAATGAAATGCTTGTAACCACTCTCAGATGGTAAAATAACAGGGCCCCACACATCAGAATGAACAATGTGAAACGGAGATTCAGATTTACTATTTCTTTGAAGAAAATGAGTTCTAAAATGCTTACTCAACTGACACGTTTGACAAGAAAAATCAGAAACAGACATTGACTTAAACAATTCGGGGAATACAACTTTCAAAGACTCAAAAGACAAATGACCAAGACGACAATGCCATAAATAGACTTTTTTCTTACAGGACTGACTCATAGACTGACTCATAGACTCTGTAACATGAAGACCAGCCTTATTCTCTAGCATGTAAAGTCCATCAGCCATACGACCCCTACCAATTGTCCTCCCCGAGGCCAGATCCTGAATCACATAATGAGAAGGGAAAAAAGTCACTGAGCAATTCAAGGAATTAGTAATACTACTAACAGAGAACAAATTAATGGGAAAATTTGGAACATGAAGAACATCAGAAAGGGTAAGGCCAAGAAAGAGAGAGAGTTCATTGACCAGATATGGAAGAGTATGATCCATCGGCTAGTCTCACCTTGTCTCTTCCAGAAAGAGGGTGATAGGTTTGAAAGTAAGAGGGCGTACCAGTCATATGTTTTGATGCTCCAGAATCAATGATCCATGGAGAGTCAGGGGTGTGAGAAGCAACATGGAAAGCAGTGGCAGGGTTACCTAACGTAGATGCAAATGAGGTTGAGGGAGGAGCATCCATCTGACGAATTGCTCTACCATAGAGCTCTAAATGGTCACGGAAGGAATTCATAATGTCCTCCCTCGGGTCAAGTCCAGTGAGATGTGTCTGAGTCACAATAGAAATGGGGGGCTGATTCTCCTGAGTGGCCATGTTGGCCATGTGATGTTTCTTTGTACTTTGCTATCCGTACTTCTTATTCACCTCTGAACCTTGCTTCTTAGTCAGATCTTGAGCCCATTTTGGTTTCCCATGAAGATCCCAACAGGTATCTTTGGTGTGTCGGGGTTTCTGGAAATGAGTGCACCACAATTTTTCCTTATCTTCTGTTTTTTTCTGGAGATCTCCTTTCCGGGAAGAAGATCCCACACCAGTAGATACACCCCCTTTTGCAACTAACACAACAGCATCCCCACCAGGGTTGTTCATCAAATTTCTCCTGCTTTCTTCAGACTGTACAAGAGCATAGGCTTCCTGAACAGAAGGGAGATCCTTAGAGCTGAGAATCTGAACCCTGATAGATTCATACATAGGATTCAGACCATGTAAGAATGCAAACACCCTTTGCTGGGAGACAAGCTATTTGTACTTCTTAGCATCCTCATCACACTTCCAATCCACACTTTGGTAGTGATCCAACTCCTTCCAAACAGATGTTAAGTCAGAGTAATAGACCGATAAACACCTCTCCCCCTGTCTACAAGTAGAAGATGCTGCCTGCAGTTGATAAATTTTGGCATAGTGTCGCAATTCTAAATATGTAGACTTTGCTTGTTCCCAGATTTCATTCGTAGTTTCAGCCCACATGAAACTCTTCTTGATTTGAGGTTACATGGAAACCAAGAGCCAGGACATAACAATACTGTTCTCCTGATTCCATCTATCATATTTAACACTCCCGGAGGATGATGCTTTTATCCTCCCATTAATATAGCCTATCTTCCCCCTTGCAGTGATGTATAATTTGATCCCTCTTGACCATTCCAAGTAGTTTAAACCATCAAGAGGGACAACAGCCATAGGAAAGGATAGGTCACCCCCACCCATTCCATTCAGCATTGAGGAAACTCCAGATGTGGCTGAATCTTCACTGCCCATGATATCTGAATAAAAAGTTGAAACAACAACCAAAAAAGTACAGTCGTACAAGACTATTTCAGAGATAGGTCCTTCTGACCACTGGTTTCGCTGAGAACAAAAGAAAGAGCACTGTTGTTGCAGTACAGAAACAGGTCCTTCTGACCTACAGTTTCATTGAGAACAAATAACAAACTGAACACTGCTGTTGCAGTACAAGAACAGGTCCTTCTAACCTACAGTTTCACTGAGAACAAACAACAAACTGAACACTGCTGTTGCAGTACTGAAACAGGTCCTTCTGACCTACGGTTTCACTGAAACAAGTCTGCACACTGTTGTTGCAGTAAAAGAACAGGTCTGAATGACCTACTTAGTAGGGCTGATAGCTAACCAGACAAGGAGATCAATGGGGTAGCCGAACAGTCAATTAATAAGATTAATATTGAGCAGACAATTAATCGGCTAAAACAAACCATCAACAGTCCACAATACCAACAAAAAAAAGGTTTGAATACAGTTACTGTGTTAAGGAATACAGTCACTTAACAGTAGGGCAGCCGAACAGTTCATCAGTCGAACAGACAACAGTAGGGTAGCCGAACAGTCATCAAACAGTTCAGTAAACAATAGGCATCCGAACAGACAAGGATGATAGTACCTCTTTTAGTTTCAGATGATAGTCTCCCTTATGGTAAACCAGAACTCCTTGACTGTAAACCAGAGCTCCTTCTACGAATCCTCAAACAATAGGCAGCCGAACAGAAGATGAGCAATACTTCGTTTAGTTTCAGATGATAGCCTTTCTGAAGACAAAACACCCTCTACGAACTGCAAGCAATAGTCTCTCTACAATCGAGCAGATGGATGCAACAGTAGTTCGATTGGAGACAAAAAACTCTGATGCAACAGTAGTTTATGGGCTGGAATACGAAAAGACTCTATAACTTCTGGGTCGAACTGATTTCACCAGATTAGGAGTTCGATTGGAGACAACACTGGATGCAACAGTACCCTTCAGGCCTGAAAGACTTGCTCTGATACCATGTTGAGCAAGAGCAAGTGAAGAGAGGAGAGGAGAAGAGAGAAGAGAGGTGAGTCGAGTGACTGAAAGCCCTCCAAAACTTAGGGGGCGAAAGAATGATTTTATTATTTATACTAGTACAGTCGAACAATATAAACAGAGGAGAAATTACAACAGTACCCTTATGGTACTAAACCTGAATACATACACAACTGTCAACACACTCTACATATTTGCATTTGTACTCCTTCCAAACTAAGCCTTATTTGTGACCCATGATGATAAAAGAAATCATGCTTATTTTTACAAGTATCCTCAAATCTAACTTAACTTTAATCATTCATTAAAATGCCATTGCAACTATGAAAGAACATAGAATGCATCTAGTATCAATAGGGTTACTTCAAACATGGACATGTATACAAGCTGTTAGTTCCATCTCAAACAAATCCGAACTGACTTTGCTCAACCAGGTCTCTACATAGGCTAATCCAAGAAACTTTTTCCCTTCTTTTATCATTAAAAAGACATTATTAAGCATAAGAGGAAAAGGGAATATAAAAGCACCTAACATCCAATAATAAAAGGGAGTCCTGAATCTATGCCTCAAAGAAGAAAACTGTAAAATACAGTAAGGCAATATATATATATATATACTAGTAAACATGTACGTGCATTTGCATGTGACAGTATCTCCAAGACAAAACTATTTACAATTCATGGGCAGTTTTTGAACAGTTATAAGTGGACAGTTTCTTAACTATTATAAGTGGGCAGTTTTTGGAGTGAGAGTAAAGGACATATACACCCTCTTTATCCTCTTTATGCCTGTTGTATGCTGCTTAGATAAGGGGTAGAAAATGTCCAATGAAAATTCCAGAAAAAAGGGGCATTCACACTTTTATAAGTAATATATATATATTATTCATAGGTGACACACTACAATTCAAAATCCCAATTCCAAACCCCAGTCCAACTAGACTATCCACCAAGGAGTTGGCTGATCTAGGTATTCATCTGGATGAGATGATCAATCTGGAAGGCCCAACTAAAAGGTATGATCAAACTAACCATAACCTGAGAGTTGCCGGCCACCTAGCAGTCCCAATCCCCAAAGGATGCATCAGTTTTAGCCCCTGTAATATGCATCATCTCTGCCCTAATAGTCTTTGAGGTGGGCGACAAGATGGTACTAGAATCAATCTTAGGAGTATTTTGGATTTCTTTGAGTAACTTTCTGTTCTAGACAAGCTTGATCGAATCATTAATCATACGGAGGACCTGCGAGTGACCATTCAGAAAATTCAAGGGAGATAACTTAGGTTTACCATACTTAACAATAGGGTATCTTTTCTCTTCTCTTTTAGGTCCAATCAGACTTCCATTGTTATTCTGAGATGAGTGGCCTCTTCTATAGCTTCTCTCAAGGGGTAAGTTATTTATGTAACCCCCCCCCCTCTTAACTTTGGGGTAAAAAAAAACATGTTTTAAGGAGAGAATGAATTGAAAATAGTTTTCTGAATTGGTGCAAGTCTTCCTTATCCTTTTATTCTCAACATGTACCATTATTCTCACTTTTGTCTCTTTCTTCCCTTCTATGTTCTCTCTTGAATTCTAATTCTTTCTATTGCTAGCTTAATTAAGATTTTCTGGTTAGCATTTCTTTCAGATATCAATAAGGCTTCAAATCACTCCTTGGGACCCTCCACACAACCTAAGCCTCTGCCTTCATTTTTTCAATTTCCGTACTCTTAACTTTTGTAGATCCTTTTATCCTTGGAAATTGTTGTCCCTCGGTTAAGATCAGTTCAAATCCCTCTCAAATTTAGTCATTCTTCATTATTCTCCATGGCTATTCACCCTACCAAGCTTCAATACAAAGTTTCAACTAAAACCCTAAGTTTCAGAAGTTTTAGATTTTTTTCTTGCAAAGTAGGATTTTCAACCCTTTGTTCCCAAACTACTTAGAACCTCTTCATATTAAGTCACCCCATACATCCCAATGTTCCAAGTCTGCATACAAAATTTTCATATAAAAATTGTATTCCTAGACGTATTTTATTGGTTCTTACAAATTTCATCATCCCAGGGAAAGATCAATGAATTATTGAATCTGACCCAGAAACTTTTTTAGGTCAACTTGCATCAGTTCATCCAACTTAGCTCATTCTATCACCTATCTTCTAAAAACAGAAACATTTTGAAAGTAATATCTAATTTTTTATACAATAGCAGGCACACTTGACACTCCTGATTATGGTCTTTTTTTTTTTTTTTTTGAGTGCATACTATATTTCAAAACCTTCGAGGTTCTGTGCAACTTGCCACTGCTTCCACCCTATTCACTACAAAATAATTGCAGGCATGTTGCCTGAACCGCTTAAACTGTTATTAAACTGTCATGCTAATAGAGCTTACATAAATCTACAGCTGCATAGATGCTAGGTTAGCTCAATGTTTTTCAAGCCCAGCTGGTTCTCAGAAAAGCATGAACTATACATGCCACTGCCAATCCATGAGTCAACTAAGTCTTGTCCACACCTTTGGCTACAAAGTGGAGCATGAGACTAACATTAGAAATATTTGAGCTTAAGATCAACCCATAACATCATTAAGCTTAAAAATAAAACGATTTTAGTTTTTCAGGCCTAACATAAAGCTTATTTTTCCTCTCATTTCAATATTTGAGAACTTCAGTTAGAATCTAATAATTTCTTCATCTAGAATTTTCACTTAGAGAAAAATAAATTTTATTCTGAGAAAATGGTTCACAAAAAGACCATTAAAATCCACCATTTTCTGACTTCTTTTATCTGCAAACAGTGGAATAACATCCTGCCATAATCATCAACCAAAAAGGATACTATATTGTGTATGTGAAGGAGATAATTATGTTTCTTGATTTTATCCACATCAATATAATCCCTTAACATGAAGGAAAACATTTTGGATTTTGTTTTAAAAGTGAAAGGTCAAAGTAGAAGTACCTCATACAAGCGCACAACATTTGGATGTTTTATTAACTTCATTGTCGCTATTTCACGCTTTATCTGTATGTATATAAACAAATCATATCAGAAATGTAATATTATCATGAAACAATTTCCTTTGAAGCTAGCATAAGATATTAATCCTCCAAGATTCAGTGAAACCATTAAGGCAAGTCAATAAAGAGGTATCGGAACATAATGCAAGTAAACCATTAAACCTAAGGTTCATTACCCAATGTTCGTCCTCACTATCTGGGGTCTCAGATGGGGCTAACTGGATCAGACCTAGCCTTCAGCATTTTCCTGCATGAAGTGACCTCTCTCAAACTTGAACTGGCATTCTCAACTTGTCAGCATAAGATTTTACTACTGCACCAAGAAATGGTCCCTAGGTGATTTGGCCTAGGAGTTGCAATATCTTTGCAACTAACTCAAATGTCCAACAACAATCATTCACCAGGAGGTCCAGGACTACTAGGGACAATTTTTTTTGGGGACTTGTTATTTAAAGGCGGCTTTTTGGCTATGTAATTTCTGTACCTGTTGTGGCTAGCTGAGGCTATCCACAATTTGAACTTGATGTACACCTCTGTTTCCCATTAATAAAATTTTTCTCTGTTTATTGCTGATCAAAAAAAAAAAAAAAACCATTCACCAGATGGATGTGAAGTAAACAGATATACTGGCTTAAGGTTTAGGGTTCAATCCCTACTTCCTATAAAGCTAATAAATGTGAAATGTCAATGAAAAATAGTATCCAGAAAGAAAGGAAGAAAGATAGAAATGAACCACCTGTAATTCGCTGTAGATAAATGTAAATAACTTAAGGGAGGGATTGTTAGATGGCATCAGGTAGCTAGATCGGAGTTTGAAAGTACACACGCAGATTTGCACATGCATTTTAAGAAGATTTTGAAAGAATGAATGGAGGTCATATCATCTTTTGCATTGTTTTTCTAGCATTACATAGATATGATGTAGGGGAAAGGTGTTGAACAGTCCAGAAGCGTGTCAAAAAAATGAATATGGCAGAAATATGAATTAAGATGGATGAATATGAAAACTATAAATGATAGGATCATAATTGAACTTATTTGAAGGAACCTAAGAATAGCTCCAATATGTGATAAAATGAAGAAAGTAGACTAAAATAGTTTGCCCACTCGCAAAGACCATCTACAACACCAGTAAGAAGTGATCTGTTACAAATTGAAGAGCTAGAAGAGCTAGAGCAAAACCAAAAAGGACTTGGGTTGAAATAGTTAGAAATGATTTAAGGGCCCATCATTAACAATCAATATGACACTGAACAGAATGAAATAACAGAATAGGAGTCATGCACTCAACCCCATATAGTTGGGAAAAGGGTTAGATGATTATGACCATAATGATATAGGATATCATCCATCAAAGATACATTTCTTCAACAATAAAGCTACCAATTAAATTGTTTGGAATTGTCACTTCATGCATAGTCCAAACAATTGTAAGGAAGTGGCTCTCAACCTCTTTAGCAAACTAGAAAATAGTTCTCCATTTATCAGTTGAGGATTCTCAAGTATGGATAGGGATGACCCATGAACTTTCTGTATTGTCCTTTTTTCAGGGAATAGAGCCATGTTCCTTTCAACCTCTATTGGAATCACCAATGCCAACAAAAACAGAATCTTTCACGTGGAGGGTCTACAATGACATAATAACGAGGCATGGATCATCTGATTTCTTGAAAATAAACATCGCTAATATTTGTTTCCTGCTGGTGAGAGAGGTCAATTGGTGGCACAACAAAGCATGGGCTTTTCATAAGATTTTTCAGCAGGAGTTTGTCTCTTCCTAAAAGTACAAAACAGTTCATAACAGATTGGTAGTCATAGTCATAGGCCTCTGGAACCAAAGGCAACAGTTTGTGGAATCCAATTCTAATGGTTTTGATAAGTTACTAGATAAGATAGTATAAGTTGAAATTTTCATGTACAGTTATTCCTTTTAATCTGGTTTGCCCTGTATGTATCAATGGCATGAAATACCTTACTAAAAAAATAGAAAATAGTTTTGGATAAAGGCAGCTTTAAATAAGTGGTTTCCACAAATCATTTTGGGGGTCCATAAGGAGATTGTATACCCTTAGAAATTTCAACCACTCAAACCGAGCCAATCAGTGAGAAGTACCATCACAGGCACATAATATAACACCATAAATATATTTATGTTCAAAACAAAATGAACTACATTAAAAACTGAATAATAATAATAATAATAATAATAATAATAATTCAATACACAGAAGTTGAAATTAAATAGAGAGAAAAGAATAATTCAATAATTATATAGTGATCCAAGACGGACCTGTTCCGCCATCTTGTGTTTAAGAACCTTCTCCTTGTCAAGGATCTTGATAGCCACGGGCTCCCCAGTCTCAGAATTTCTTGCAAACTTCACCTTTGCAAATGTTCCCTCACCAATGGTCCTTCCCACCTCATATTTACCAACTCGACGCTTTACTTTAGGTTGACTCATCTTCCCTTTAAAAACAAATTGCACAAGATTCTTGGAATTAATTGGCAATTGATTGTGCACTGACAAAATCTCCCTTGAAATGCAAATGACACCTTTTTACAAATGCCTCCTAAGAATGAAATTAAGAATGTGAAATTCACCAGTATTAAAGCATTTATAATTGTGACCTTGCTTCAAACTTATAAAACTGAAAACCAACATGACTATCTGAAATCATGTGGCAAAAGCCATGAAAAGATATGATTAGCATAAAACCATCAAACTCATTCAGAAGTTTCCAACACTAAAGGGATTAATTTAAAATTGTACGTATTACAATTACAGCCACTCCAACCATTAAATTTTACACCTCCTACCCAATCTCAGAGACAGCAACTAAAAAATCTGACAGTTCAATCTCAGAATTCTTTCTACCTTAAAATTTTAACAATTCTTCTTATAACAAAACCATGGAAATCCTATAGTTCAAAGGTGAAACAGGAGAATCATGCTGAATCATGCTACAGGCCCTATTTCCAATAAACAACAGATAATGAACCTGAGGCAACATATTAAAACAGAAAGCCTAAAAGCACATTCTGTAGAGTAAGAGTGAAGATCATCTGAGAATAACTGGCCTTCTTCCCAATGAACAATGAATAGAGTTTTGTTCAAAACTAAAATACAATAAGCACTATATTCAGAAACAAAAATAGATCCAGAATTTAAAAAAAAAAAAAAGTAAAAATTAAATCAAAGAGGAGTCAAGATCAACAATCAAAATGCCTTCAATCATTGAAAATAACAATTAGTCATTCACTTTTTCAGGAGTAAGCACGAGCATCGTGCATTAGATTCAAATTACTTTGAATGCCAGATTTAGAATACAACAGCAAACCAATCAACACCGACAATTCAAAAACAAATTCAGAAGATGTGAACCAAGCTCTCTGTACCCTCCCCTACACGAAAAAAATCATCAATTTACATTGAAAATAAAAAGATACCAACATTTTATAATTCAAACCATCACAAAAGAGTAAACACAGTAAAGTTCAACATCCCGGTTTCAAAATCAGACACAACAACTCGGAAGCCACTAACCCCACTAAAAATCTCCTAACAGAAAAAACATAACTTCACTAAATTCCAGTTCCTCACGCCTACCAAAAAAAATCTCCAGTGCCTTGCCTTATAATTTGATAACGAAAAAGACCCAAAAGAACTAAAAATAAGTTCATCACCAGCCTAAACCCAGCTACAGGATGATCTTCCAATAAAACCCATACAAAAAATTCTGATATTTTTATCTAATTAAAATAAAAAAGAACCAATTAAAAACAGACGGAAAAGGAGGAAAGTAAGAAACAAACCGGAGATAATTCCTTGCAGATCAGCTTCAACGGGCAACAAAGCTCAAATCCAACCAAATCCCAGCACAGAAAGCTTTTATCTCACAAAGCCCCTTGAAAGTTACTATCTTTTCTTGCAGAAACCAATTAAAGAATACAGAACCAAGAGCACAGAAGCTTCAAGTCAAGAAAAAACAATCAATCCATGTACGAGAAAACTGAATTAAATGGTGAGAAAAAAGAGAAGATGATATCCTTTAAGCTCTACAGAAATTATGACAATTGTACCCCCAATAAAAAAGAAATGATGATAAGAAGCAGAGCTGGTAATTATCAATTATGTTGGCTTAAGGAGTTGGGTTGGGTCAAGAATCGAGATGACAGGAGTATTTACTCGAGTCTTGAGACTACAAAGGACAAGCATGACTCTGTTTCTACTGAACAGAGAAATTAATGACTGGAATTGCCTACTTCGAGTGCATATGGTCCATGTGTTGTTGTTTTTCTCTCTCCTCGCCCCTCTCTCTCTCTTTCTCTCTGTACGGTTGTTGTTGTAGTTATGATACTGCCACCCTTCATGGAAAGCGACAACAGACCTTTCCCCTCGTAATCCACAAGTATCCCATATATCTAAACTACATGGAACATGATGTACATCCGGTTCCGATGCCATACGCATGGCCCACCTCTTCCACCAATCGAATGGTCAAGCGTAAAGCATCGTAGAGATGAGTGAAATCGCAAGCCACCGAGAAGGAACAAGGCGGAAATGAGGAGGAAATTTCTCAACGATATCTCCTCTTTGCGGCAATGATATTTGATATCTGCCTTCGGTAGTGCCAAGGAGACCAACCTATTTCCACGTAACTCTCATGAATGCATCCTGCGCCAATGATCAGGAATACTGTGTGGGGCCGCCTATTATAGATGTGCGGTCCCTGATGCATGCAATATATTAATAGATACTACTATAGCCGGATATATTGTTTCAATGATTGAGAGTGATAGAAAGGTAGGACCGGCCGACTAAGAAAGTGAGTAGAACCTTTAATTTGACTAACGATGGATTCACCAGCGGGTGAGTCATTTCTGTCTGTATGTGACCACGTGGCAAATTAAAATCACTCTTATTAAAGTAGACTACGTTTGGTTTGAAGAAAAAGGTAGGAAAAGGAAGGGAAAGAGAAATCATCTTTCCCTACTTTTTCCTTCAAACCAAACACACCCTTAAAGCTGGTTTTGTATAGAGAAATTGGACCCACTGTGAGGTTGACCTGTCACTCAAGCTAGTGGGTATCTCCTGTAAATTGAAGGGAGGGATATTTGGGACCTGATCTTGCAGGAATTCATTTGGTTATGTTGGACCACAGGTGACTTTGTCACTCATGAATTTGCAATTCATGTGGTTATGATGGAAGAGAGACGACTATGTGGCTCTTTCTGTGATTTTTTATATATATTTTGAATTTGCATGTGAGAGAATAGGCGTGTCTTCTTTATCCTTTTTGTCATAAAGATAGAATATCAGAAAAACTTATAACCAATTAACTAGTATCATAAAAGATGTGATCAATGAGATAGTATTTATCACAATTTACCAGGGGTGCTTTGATTGGTCAATTTACTTCAAGGCCGTTCGCTATTCGATAAGTTACTTACTCAGGTACATTTAGCCATGTTCTTTTATTTCCCATATAAATAAGGCAAAGACTATTTAGTCATAAAAATCCATTATTATAAGGGGCATTTTTGTCCCATTCAAGTGTCGGCAACTTTCCCTCAACAGGAAAATAAACTTTCCCTATTCTCCACATAAATCTGAAAAAAGAACATGTGATTCTTGGTCAATGGGAATCAAAATCCCATTGACCAACTTTCCCCCCTCTCCAAATCTAGAAAAAAAAAATGCCCCCCACCCCCTCAGTATCATGTCTTTCTGGTATCATAGATTTTTCCCTCTTTTTTATATTTTAGTGTTTTTTTCTCTTTTATCTTGTTTTCTATTAAAAGATACAGGTGCGATGCATGAGGTGGTGTTAACAGATGCCCATGTTTTATAGGGAGTTGTTTGGTTTGAAGGAAAAAGTAGGGGAAATAAAGAAAAGGTAGGAAAACCTTTACAATTTCCCTTCCTTTCCTTACCTTTTCCTGCAAATCAAACATAACCTTAGGGAATTCTGACTTCACAATTACTCTCATAGAAGTTCTAGGATTGGGTTCTGGATATAGTTTCTTCTCAGGACTTGGACTCTTCTATTCGTAAGGAAATTTTGAATTTGTTTCTTACTACTATAACAACGTTGTTCATGGTGCTAACACTGTTCATGCCTCATCTGTAATTTGGAATGCACACAGATTATGCTAGGAGAGGAGGTGAAGAACTTGGTGTCATCTCCCCAAAGAGTCAGTAGGCTGGCTCCATTGACAACATATGTCCCAATCAGAGATCATGTGCTCCAAGATCCTTTAGCCAAGATATTTGTAGATGGTGTTTTTAAACGCAATGAAAGGTCCAACTATGGAGCAGTTTTTGTTGACATTCAAGCAAAGTTCTATAGCGATTTGACATTAAAACATGTCTAATGGTGTTGCATCAGACATTCCAAATTCTTGTTTGTGACATTCAAGCAAAGTTTTATAATGATTTGAGGATTCAATGGTTTCAAATTCCCTGGAACTGGAATCGAGTGGCCCATTTTTTGGAAAGTAGTTATTGCATACATTCTAGTCTATGCGCCAATTCTAGTGCCTTACTTGCTGAGCTTTTATCTTCTTTATCTATGGTGTGTAATTCGAACATGTTTGATGGTTTTCTATTAATTTAAAGTTTCGCTTACCAAAAAATAATTCTGCTCTCTCTCTCTCTCTCTCTCTCTTGTCTCTTCCTCCTCTTCTGACTTGAACATTAGAGAATTTTCCCCAAGGAATAACTTTAGGCTATGTTTGGTTTGAAGGAAAAAGTAGGGAAAGGAAAGGAAAAGTAAGGAAAGTTTTACATATCATGTATAGGTTTTCCTACCTTTCCCTTCTTTCCCTTCAAACCAAACATAGCCTTAGGGCCTCTGATAATTTCAGGATTTGTAGGTTCTCATGGGCCTAGATTTTCCATTCTTTTCCTTTGTTGCATATTTGAATAAACACAAGTGATGTCATCTGTGGAAACAACCAATCTAGGGCTTATGGTGTAGAAAACGTAGAACACCCAACCTCAATGATAGAAGGAGAAGTCAATGTTCAAAATTTTGACACATATTGATCTGTATCAATATGTATCGTACTGTGGGCTTCCCGATATGCCCCTTGTGAACGTCCGTAAAATACCGATCATTCACTTCCTGGAAAAATGTTTAGAATCACCGCCCACCAAAATCACAAAGTAGGGAGTGATGGGTCTCCCAAATTATTGCAAATAAACCACAAAAAAATTACTCTCGGCCTTGTCACCATAGAGAAAGAGAGAGAGGGGGGGAAGGGTTAGGCACTCCTTTGCACAAGTACTACTTCCATTCCCTAAAATCACACAAGAAGAAGGTGGTAAAAGAAGAAATGTGTCTTCCACCTACAATGGAAGGGCACTTCTGTAACCGAGCATCTCTTCCTTCCCATTTAATCCCCTTTTAGGAGAAGGGGCCTAGCAAAGGGTGAGACTACATCCCACCCCTTTTCTATTAGAACCCCTACAATCTTATTCAGTTGATCAACTGGAAATGGGAGAGAGCCCTCGAATTGCTTCCTCCGATTGCAAGAAGACACTCTTATCTTCAAGAAATCCCAAGAAAAGCAATAAAAATAAAAGACAAAAACTGCAAAGGAGATGAGGTATGAACCTTACCTCTTGTAGCCTTCAAAGAAATAAATTGATGCAACTATTCCCCTCCATTGTGTCTCCCTCTCTTTCTACTCACTCAACCTTTCTCCCCTCTTGTGTCTCCCTTGCTTCTCTCGGCTCAGATCTACCCAGTCTTCCCTCAAATGTTCCACACTTCCCCTTGACCTCTCTTCTCTTCCAAACTCTATTCTCTCATCCAATCCCCTCTTTAAAATCCTCTCCTCTGATCTCCCTTTCTGCCACAACATGCTCTCTCTCTCTTGCAAGAGAACGAAAGACTCTCAAAGACCCTTCTCATCAGTTCAATTCGGGCCCTTCCTCCCTTTCTCCACTGACATGCTCTCTTTCTTTCAAGAGAATGAATGACTCTTAAAGACCCTCCTCACTGGCTTTCTCCACTGACCTCTTTTCTTGGGAATGGAGCCTCCTATTTATAATAGAAGGGAAGGGGAGGTTTTGCCAACTCTCAAGATGGGACAGGGTTTTAGCAAGTTAGGGTTTAAAGGGATAGAAGGGTTCAATTACTTAGGGTCTAAAGCGTAATTTCATAATTTTGGGGGATAATTTGGTAACTTTGAGGCAATTTTGGTGATTTGGGGTTTGAACAGACAAGTTTAGAGAGGTATTTGGGTAATTTGAGGAATGAAGGGCATTTTGGTAATTTTAGGTTTGAAGGGTATTTTGGTCATTTTACATGAAGGGTATTTTTGGAAGTTTAAAAGGAGGGGTGTTTTGGTAATTTGGTCAAGGGGTATTATGGTAATTTGGGTAAAGGGGTACTTTGGGAATTTGGAAATGGGTATTTTGGGAATTTGGAAGAAGGGGGCATTTTTAGGCTTTAAGTATCAAGTGAGATCAACAATGGATTTTGTCATTTTGTGGATTTGGGTTCTTGGAATTATCTAGGTTTCGGTAAGGTCAGAATGGTTTGATCGGTATTTGAGGGTGGGTTAGGGGTTTAGACAAAAGACCAAGCAAAAATTGGGTGTTGATACCCCTACATGGGGTGTTTCGAGGTCTAACATGGTTCAAGGGGTAGACAAGCCTTAAACCAACCCCTCTGAACTAGGTTGGAAAAATACTAAATAAAAGGGATGCGAGGGGTGCATCAGGCTATATTGATATTTTGAACCTTGAGAGAAGTAAAGATCTCAAAACGCTTCTACTCCTTGAAGTAAGGGTGAGAAAAAAGAACTAAAATACCAAACCAACCAAGAAAACCGACCGAAACCAAACCAAAAAACAGTTAACTGAACCAGTCGATTTGGTTTCGGTTTGATATTATTAAAAAACGGATAGTTTCGATTCGGTTTCGGTTAACCTTTTAAAAAAATGGTGTTAACCGAACCAACTGGTATATACTAATAATATATATTATCTATAATATATTATATAATGTATAATTTATATATTATATTTTTAAGATTAAATAAAGGATTCAATTTTAACCTAATCAGCCTTTTCCCTTTCCCTCTTTGAGCTCTCTCAGTTCTCTTCTCTCATCTCTCTTCTTCCCCAACGGACCGACGGCCTCCGCCCTTTGACCGAGTCACTGATGTCCAACGACCTCTGGGCTCCGAGCCTCCAACCGACACGCCAACTGTCTCAGTGTCTCTCACTCTCAATTCTCTCTCTCAGTCTCTCATATCTTCTTCTTCTTCCCCAATGGGCTAGACCGACCGACGGGTAGATCCATGGAAGGAAGAGGAAATACTTGCACTCTACTAAGTTTTTCCCCTTCAAAATGAAGAGCAAGAAGAAGAGAGGGAGATGATTCGAAGTATGGAGCTCCCAGGACTCAAATCCACTTTCGAACTGGTATATCCATGGAGGGAAGAGGAAATACTTGCGCTCTTGAGAGCCATATCTAGCATGGAAACTAGATTTCCTGACTTCATTTGGGAACATGTTTCCAGGTACGTATCTTATTATTCTCATGATTCCTTCTTGTTTAAATTGTTATGACTTCATTTAGGGTTCTTTTTTTCTGTTTTTCTTTTCTCTTCATAGTTGAATGATGAAAAATTTAGGAAATGCTTGAAAAACCAAGGTTTTTAGGAAATGCTTAACATTTGGGAATTGTTAACAAAAATGCTTAATGAAAAATTTAGGAATTGCTTCAAGGTTTTTCCTTTTTTTTTTTAATTTTGAGTGCATAAAAAACAAAAAAAAAAAAAAACCGAACCATGGTTAGTCGGTTGCATTGATTCAGTTTTGGTTTGGATACTTAAAAAACCAAACAGATCGGTTCGATTCAAAAAATGTGCTCACCCCTACCTTGAAGGCCACCCCAGGATCAAGTAGTGACAATGGAGTAGTTCAACCAATTCATGCAATAGGTCTAAGCCCCCATCGCCTAGATCCAAGGCTTAGTGCCATCCACCAACAATTGACCTAGGAGCAAAAGAAACGTCCATGAGGCTGACCCACAGGCTCAATTCAACAATGTCCAAAGCCAATCAAAGAGTCTAAAAACCAAACAATCTAACAAGCCAATGGAGTTTTAGCACTCCAAGGCCAAACCTAGTTTGGTTCAGGATCAAGTACGAAAGAGATCGGTCATGATAGGAAGATTGAGGTGGATGTGAAGCTTAAAGCCGTGTTGAGGAAAATGAAGAAAAAGCCAGACATCTTGAATGGCATTGATCTTGCCTAGGAAACCCCATTCATTCAGGACATAATGCTAAAACCCCTTCCACTGTAGTTCAAAATGTTGCGATTCGAGATATTTGATAGAATGTGGGACCCATTCGATCACTTGGAGAGTTTCAAAGTTTTGATGTTTCTATATGACACCTTGGGAGCTATCATGTGCCAAGAATTCTTGCCTTCCCTATGAAGTTCAACATAGCTATGGTATTTAGGGCTCTAACCTCAACCCATTTAGTTCTTGGGATTATTTCTTAGGCCACTTCATCAATAGCAAAACACACAAGACCTTGACAAACTTAATGATGGTGAAACAAAAGAAGGATGAATCCCATAAGGACTATGTATATCACTTCAACACTAAGGCCTTGGAAGTTGGTGGTGGTAGCAACAATTATGAATGTTCTAAAGACCTCTAGGTACAACTTCTCCCTATCCAAGAGGAAATTGAAGAATATATTTGAGTTGTAGCTTACTTAAGTAGAAAATAGATTAATGTTGAGGAAGCACATGCAAGTAGGAAGGATGATAAAGATGAACAATATGAGAAAAAATGAAAGGATACGGATGAAAAAAGGCCTTGAGAGAACAAAAAAATAAGCCAACCAAGTCCAAAGATTCATCAAGGGGTCCTCCTTATGGGTTTAAGAAATATACCCCACTTAACACCTTAAGGATCCAAATCCTAATGTAAATCTAGGACAAGGAGTTTGTTTGTTAACTTTAGCAAGAGGAACTGGGACAAGTACTACAAGTTTCATCATGACCACAACCATGATACCGAGGATTGTCACCACTTAAATAATGAGATAGAAATTGTAATCAAGCAAGGCTACCTTTGAGGTTATGTTTTAGGCAACCAAACAAGTGATGACCAGACAAATGAGCCAACGAGGATTTGGATATATGGAGGAGAGAATACGATAGTCCAAATTCTGTCTCCACCTTGAAGCTTATGAGGGATCAGATCATAATTGTATGCATATAATGAAATATATCTTTTCTTTCGTCTTTAATTGTATACATATAATGAAGTTTATGTTTCAATGTTTTGCAATAAGATGTTCCCAATCTCTACATACCTAATTTATTTTGGCATTAGGTGGGTTTTGGATCGGAGTCTAGAATTCCAAGTCTCAAATCTGGGTGTGAACCTCATAAGAGCTGTAAATCATACATTTGATAAGGTCCAGGACTCCAGATCAAGTTATACGTGGAGCTATCAATTTCCAATGCATAGTTAATATGGTTAAGTGTGTGATTAGTTGGAGGCATCAAGGTATTTGTTTGATTTGTAATGAAAGAAATTATTATTTTAATACATCTATTGAATGAAAATTGTTGCTAACACTCTAATGCTTGACTCGTAGGAAATGGTGAAGGAATTCAAGAAACATTCCAAAGTTGAACATTCAAAAAGAAGACAACTATCATTACCAGTGGCTTGTATGGTTAATATGTCAATTAGATATCATTGGAAATTTTTGAAGTTTTTGAGGTTCTCATAGTGTTAATATGTCAATTGGATGTTGTATTTGAATAATTTGTTTTTGGATTTTTTAATGTAATTAATCTTTAAATTACAAGATGTTTTAAATTACATTTTTTATTTATCAAAGTTTTCATGTATCGATTATAGGATTTCGTAGGTATATTAAGATGCTAAATCATTAGAAAAAGGCAGGTATTAAAAATGCTGAAATTAAGTAGGCATATAATTTTTCTTTAAAAAAAAGGTCTATGCCGGTGTGCATATCCGCCAGTTTAGCTATGAACAAGATGGGAATTGGTGTCACACAGGACCTAAGGCGGCGGTCAATGTCTGCCGGCTTACCCATTAATAAAACCAAAGGCGGCAGTCCAGACCGCCAGCTTAATCAGGCGAAGCTAGAAGTCCGAAAAAACTGCCTTAGAGAACTTTGAACCGCATCGGACCAAGGGGAAAAGGCGAAGGTTTTTCCTACCTAAGCCGGCGATCCTAATCTAAGGCAGCACCCACTTAGACGGCGGACGAATGATCGCCGGCATAAGCCTAAGCCGGCGGTCTTTAAGTCTAAGGCGGTGGTTTTGCGACCCCCTTTTCTGACACTTGCTTCAATTTTGCACAACCAACAAGTTTAGCATTAGCATGGAATTATAGGTGAATTTCTTGGATGGATGGTGCCTAAAGAAGAAGAAGAAGAAGATGATGATGATGATGATGGAGAGGAAGAGGAGCCTGCACTACCCCTTAGGGGGTAGTTATTTTTTAGTTTTTAAGTCATGAAAACCTATGTACTTATTGAACTTATTGAACTAATGGACCATTTGATTTCATTAATAAGATTGATTTTTACATTCAGAACATAATTTCAACACTTAAATACTTTAGAAATACAATATGAGGATGAAAACAATTGCAGGAAAACACAAAACTTAGAAAAGAGACTAAGAAGCACAATCTAGCAATGGGGGGTTCTACGCAATAGGGCTGTTCACAGGTCGGTTTACTGAGGTTTTTCTAACCGACCTGGTCGGGTTGGGTCGGTTTCGGTTCTAAGTTCATCCATGCCCCCCATGGCCACCTAGTTTTCTGGAAATATATTTAAAACTGAAATATGTATTTTAGAAACAAAAATATACATACAAATATATTGGAATCTATATTTTCTGGAAATATATATCTGACATATTTCATAATATATATTTTTTAGATATAGATATTGGAATATATATTTTTCAGATATTTCAGTTTTTCGTTAAGTAGGAACTAAGTCAATTCGGTTTGGGTCGGTTTCGGTTTTCACACAAGAAAACTGAAACCGACCCAAACCATCGGTTTATGAATTTGTACAACCCGAAACCGACCAATGCTATGAAAACACAGCCGACTCGGGTTGGGTCGGTCCGGGTTGGTCGGTTTGGTCGGGTTGGGCCTTCTTATTAACAACCCTACTGCGCAGCACACTAGATTTCTATTCGGCTATTTTCAAAAACCAATCACTATGAAAATGGAAAATTTTTCTTAATAAAAAAAAAAATTCAAGGTGTTTCTCGTGTAAAACCCTAGAAAAAAAATCAAATAACACATGGAAATGAGCTCTAAGCCTCTTTGTACCTCCATGGCTCAAACTTTTGTGGAAATCATGAGTGTCTGAAACAACACTTTCTAAATAGTTTGGGAAGCACTTCTAGTATCGGTCTCAACATTTGTCGATATTAATGGTGCATAGAGTTGGAGATGAGCATCCTCAATGCTTTAGTTTGATTTTAGCAAGCTCCCATTCATGTTTATTATTTTGGTATGGAAGAGTTGTGCCCTATGATAGACGAGTTTTGTTATTTGTTGAATTTTGATCCTCCAATGCAACTGTTTAATCCTTCCTAGAACAAGGCGGGCTACGTCCTTTCCTATAGTTTTATTTTTTGATAATGGTTAATAAAATTTAAAGGTGGCACCCCTCCACTTAGAGTAAATCTTGGAGTAAAAAAAAAAAAACCCAGAAACCTTATAGTAGATATTTCAAATAAACTTATATATATATATATATATATTGCAAATATTTCAATGTTGCAATGTCACCTATATTGGGTTAAGAATGGGTTCAACTCAACCCAATTGTGACCCAAAACTCAATTAAGGCTTCAACTCAATGTGGGTTTAATTATCCGTCATCTAGAAGACCGACCTTATGTGGGTAGAGCACCTTTGTAAGAAAAGCCTGTGATCAACAAATGAAAATCAAGCAAGGACCCTAGAAGAAACCAAAGATCAATGAATCCTCATCAATAATGACAACTTAGATGATATCCTTTTTTATGAGGCCATTTAAGTAGATGACAATCAGCTCGAATCACATTCAGCCCATGGATGTCCCACTAGTTAGCTTCTCTAGAGAAATGGTGCAACTTAAGTATAATATCTCCTAACAACTAGGGAAGAACCTCACCAAATCATATTAATGATTTAATTCCTATTATTAAAGGTTAGCCTTCCTTATTATATCATCATTGAGCGACTTAGCTTGAATGTAATGATGGCCATTATGTTCACTTACCACCTATCGATGAAATTCCCCACTAACCATGACATTGGTGAAGCACGAAAAAACCAGGTCATGGCATGCTAGTGCCATGTTACTATTATGAAAGGCAAGATGAAGCCCTATAAAACACTAGCCATGCACATCTTAGATCTAAGAGATGAAGTATATACAAAATGAGGAGAGCCAATTGAATGATTAGTTTATGTGCCATTATTAAAAGAATATTTTGAAAAGACTATACACATTGGATCACTTACAAGTGATGAGCTCTCAACCAACACTATAAGCTTCTTCTAAGCTAATGTTAACATATTTGTATGATCTATAGGGGATATGTTTGGGATTAACCCCTCAATCATAACTCACGATCTTAATGTGAACCCAACTTATTGACCAATATGGTAGAAGAGAAAAAAATTTACCTTAGAGAAGTGGTAGTATTGTTCCTATATGTTTTGATTATAACAAACTCATTAAGAGTACTAATGAATGTGTTAAAGCATACAATTATTTCCATTGAACTAAAAATGATCAGGATGAATATGTTAGAATCGTAATTGAATTGAGACTCCTAAGAAGGAATTCTAGTTGCACTAGAACTTTAGTATTTGACACTCACAACACTCTAGGATGAATATAAGAATAGTTCTTGTAGTACTAGGATTATTGGAAAAGTTTCTAGGGCTTGTCTTGTAGTGTCCTAATTAAACAATAAATCCCTAATATACCTGATAATTAATTGCAAACTACCTTAAAATAGTTTTAAAGCAAGAAACTAAGTTTCAAGGAGTTTCCTAATTAGAGTATAACACTTAGTTAAATAGCATTTATGGTAGTTGGTTGAGAAAGTGATTCTTTATGTGATTTCCTAACCAAATACAAAAAATTGTTGTGTAAAAGGATTGGACTGTCATTTTACTTTGCATTTAAGGGCCAACTTGATAGTGTTCAAGACATAAATACTTAACTACAAATGTGTAGCTAAACTTCTTTACAGTTTTAGGAAGCATTTCTAATCCTAATCACAAATTAGAGAGAATGGGTGGATATTCCAATCCAAGAGCAAATAGATACAATATCTCTTGGGAAACCCTAATCCTTAGGGATGGAAACCCTAATAGGATCTTACACCTCCCTTAGAACTTTGTTTCTCATCATATATAAGATATTTTGAGAGCTTAGAGTAGATTCAATCAGCCATAAAAAGGAGTTTGATATGCTCTAATATGGTGCCCAATTTATTCAAAACTGAACGTTGAAAAGCTATAGAAAAAAGGTAGTGTGACTTCTTACATTAGAGGATTCAAATTGGCCAATTGGATTGACATTGTGTGCTGATTTTTTTATTAAAGAATTAGATTTAGGAGTTGTGCTTTGAGCAATTTACCGGTATGAAATAATTAAAAAATAAAAATTAGTTAGATACACCACGATGATCTTGGTTTTATAATGAATTAAATCAACTTTCTTTTTTACAATTTCACTCTTAAAGTTTGTACTCCTTGGAGATATGGTATTACCTATAAAGCCTAGAGAGGTTATCTTGAGAGAGGGCAAGACCCATTTCTTGCTAACCAAAATTGGCTCCTAATTTTTAGCCCCAAAGACTGAAGTCTTAAACTTTGACCTGAGCTACTATGCTTAGAATCTAACCAAAAATAAGGCATCTTTTCTAAAAAAAATGTATAAAATGAAGAAAGGAGAAGGCTAGATGAATTGGTGAAAAAAGTAGAACTCAAAAATCTAGAGACGACCTAGTGGGTTGAACTTAGCATGTAGAAACTTAAGAGAGTATGCTGAGTCTTTCGCCTTCTCCCTTTTCTAAGGTAACTAATGGCCTATATCAAATGAAGATGGATGTTTCTAATAATGGCTTTTTACATTCATTGCCCTAACATTATCACGTAGTTCATTTTTATAAATCTTTCTAACACCACCTCAAAATATGAAACAACATGGCCTTTGGAATTCAAATTCCCTAGTTTAGGTATCCTTATCAATAAGGGTATAAGTGATCATCCCTCCTAGAATGCAACCTAAGTTACCATAATTAGAAAAAGATACTAAATTCCAATATTAATGAATATTACTTTTATCATCTTGAACAACCCTCTTCCTAGAAGACTCTCTGCTTCCTACGACATGAGTACAAAATTCTTGTTGATGGTTGTCACCACCTTGGCCAACACTTTTAGAAAATGTATTTTTATCACTAGGATTATAAGTCCTATTAATAGTCATTGTCATCACAGGAAAAACCCTATTGAATACATATTTATTTTTAGAGGTACAAAAGTAGCAAGAAACTAATTCTAGAAGAGGTACATATCTTTATTCTTTACCAATCCAAACTCCAGATTACCCTCTCCGTGAAGGTATTATTAATAAGAGTATGAATAAGAGGGAAGGAATGTTCATTAAGATAAGTATTTTTACGAGTCTAGGAAATCCTCTTGGCAAAAGTATCTTTATCACCAAGAGTACAAGTGAACAACTAAATCCCTTAAAGAGATAAAGCTCAAAAGGTTAAGAGCAGGGATGAGGCTCCCTTGAGCACAAAACACAAGAACAAGTCAACTGAGAACAAGGGATATCGCTCAATTGAATTGGACTATATGGCTTGGTAGTTCACAAAATTGTGAGATCAAACCATCTACAACTAAAATAAAAAAGGGTTTCAAGTTTCAACCCTAAGAACACACTTGTGCATTCTAGGAGTTGAAAAATGCAAAGAGAAGTCTTCTAAGCTTCTAAAGATAAAGAAAAATCCAAGTCACTTTGTGTTTTTGACTTCTATATTCAATCTAAAGATCTAATTTTCTCTTCTTAGGATGATTTTCTCTTCACTTTTAAGATAAGTGTGAGTTCTGAGAAGCTTATGGTAGGTTTAAACAAAAGGAATTGCCACCCATTTTTCTTAGGAAATGGGCCCTTGTTTTCATTTTTCAAAAATCAATTTATCTTTGAAATAGTGGCTCCATTCTCCATGGGGAAAGGCACTTAAACAAGAGATTCTAAATTCCAAAGATTAGGAGAAAGAAGGTGTTAGGCACCACTCTCACCAAGCTGTTGTAATAACCCAATGTGGGAATTCTTCAAGCCAAATTACCAACAAAAATTGAAAAAAAAAAACAATTGCTAAGAATTCTAGAAATATGGTGAAAATGTTCTCAACTTCTTTCAAATTGATTTGAAGTGACGTTATTAGGTCTTAAGTATTAATTTCCCTAAGACTTCTTTACCTCTTTTTCTTAGTTTGGAGGAAGTTGAGAATGCAAGTTCTCCTTGGTTCCCGGACTTCAAGCAACCCAAACTACACTAAAAAAAGAATACAAATTTAAGTTAGATAGTAAAATGAGAGGTTTACCTCTCTTGTGCGACCTTGATAAGGGTGTTCCAACAACTGAAACAAGTTGGAATGAAACTTGAATGAGCTACTAAGCTAGAAAGTTCTTCTAATTGCAAATCTTTAGTCTGAAAACAAAGGTGTGAATTTAAAGTTTAGGGATCAACTGCTTGCGGATTTATGGTAGAATGGGGTCTTTACAAAGGCTAAAGATGCTTCTTAAGTCTCTCATTTGTCTCTTCCCCCTAAAGATCTCCCTTTAGAGCTTAAGTTAGGTTTCTATTTATAGAAAAAAGAATGGGAATAGGTCTGAAGTTCGCCCAATTAGAGAACGTGGGCTTTGAGAAAGCTTTATTCATGAAAAAAGGATTTCAAAGAAAAATGTGCTCAATCAAGCTTTCCTTTTTTTTTTTTTTCTTGTGAAATTGTTCTCCTTAATTTGGGGTTGATTTTCACGTGTTTTGTGCTTCTAATGGAGTTTTGGAGCACTATAGGATGTTCTCCATTCCCAACTTTCTCTAACACTACTATTTTGTATAAGGATAATAATTGACATTCACCAACACATTAGCTAAGGGACAAGTGAGCATATCTCACTTGTTTGTAATCATGGATGGCATATGATTCTATTACCCAAGAGGGGATAAATTGGGTTCTTTAAAAGTTTTTCCAAGAGTATCTCTTTCTATTGGGTGTGTGAGTGTGTTTATAAAAGTGTCATGTTGAAAATTATCAACTAGAAAATAAACCATCTAATAGAAGTAAGTATAAGCAATAAGAATAACAAGGGATACAACAGATTTACAAAAGTTTGGCTCTCAAACCTGCATCCTCCCCTTAGGCATACCACCTGAGGATTTCCACTATCCAATTGAGCTTATAAGTGTTAGCAAGACCTACTACAATCATAGTTGGACGTTTAGATATAAATAAGACCTTTTACAACCTCAGTACTTGAAGGTTCCAACAAGACCCTTTCTAAAATAGCTTATGGGTGATATTCAAGCATTTTCTCATGTTAATCCATGGACACTATAACACAACTAAGGATTAAAGTATCGGTATCGGGCATCGTATTAGACAACTTGGATACGGATATAGATACGCTTGGGAAACGCATGGATACGAACGAAAAAAAATGGAAACGCTTGGATATGCTAAGAAAATGCACACAAACTCCATAAATATATTAATAGCATTAAGTTTAATGTCAAAACAACTATAAATAATATATAAATACATAAGAATTGTATATTTAAATGATATATATATATATATATATATATACATATGAAGAAATATATTATAATTAATATAGCAGGACATGTAGATATTATACAATTTTATAAATAATGCATCAATCAAGAGTCTAAGAAAAATATTATATAAATTTATACAAATTAATATATACAAAAATCCAATATTATTTTATTATCTATAAAGTGTAAAACATAAATCATATGAAACTATTATATTTGAATAATTATATCATTTTTTTATTTTTATTTTTTAACATTAACAAAAAATTAAACTAAAAATTTAATTCTTAAATGTTTGATAAATAATATTTATATTTTTGTAAACAATAAATATGTTATTATAAAATTTAAATTAAAATATCAATTAATAACTTATAAAAATATAAAATCTTAACTTAAAATATATTGAATCTATTAAAATTTTGAAAATGCATATCATATGAAAATTCATAAATTTTAATTACTAAAATAATTATTCTATTATTAATATTTTATTTTTGTAAAATTTCGAAGTTAACATTTTTTTATATAAAATGTAGATTAATGAATTTTATAGATTCAATTTATATTATATTTTCAAATACTTTGTAAACAATACTTTTATTTTTGTAAATAATAAATACATAGTCATTCAATGCAAATTAAAATATTAATTAATAATTTTTCTATTATGAATATTTTATTTGTATAAATTTTTAAAATTAAAATCCATTTTTGATATTATATATATATATATATATATATATATATATATATATATATATTGTGTGTGTGTGTGTGTGTGTGTGTGTGTGTGTGTGTGTGTGGATTTTATAAATTATTTATTCCATTTATTTAAAATACTAATTTTAAATATTGTTCTTTTTAATTTATAGTTGAAGTTTTTGAAAATAAATGTAAGTTGTTTTTGTTTGCATGTAAACATTGAGTTTAATAAAAGTTATTTTATTACACTTACTAGCATGAAATAACAAATGAATTGGTGGTTAAAGCGCGCATTAACCGATGTGGTTCGATTCACGCCACTCCCATTTATTTTATTGTGAGACGTCGCGCCATTAATCGAAATGATGGTCGATACGCTTTGACATCGGTGCATAATGACCGATACTATGCGATACGCACCGATACGGTGGCATATCAATCCCTCATGCTTGAATGAACATCACTTCTAAAGGTTGTTTCGATTAGAACTCCCAAATTTATTTAGGTCTTTTTAGAGTAGAACTCCACCCCCACACACCATTTGGAGTTCTATGTGTTTGAGTGGTGGTGGGGCCTATGTGTAGGCATGCTTTTTTTATCGGTTGGTGTGTTTATTGTGGACCTTTCTCATTTTAGTTGTTTGACTGACTCTTTAGGGATTGGGTAGCTTAGGCTAGCTCAACAATGGATCCTTAATTGCTGATCGCCTATACATTCTTTTTTCAATACCAATAAAGATTCAATGATTAACAATCAAAAAGAAAAAGAATGTTGTAGTCTATTACATACTACATTTAAATTGTAGGTGGGGAGCAGCCAAGGGCCCTGCCCTAATTTTTCATGGTTTTTTTTCCATGGGTGTTGGTTGTTCTTTGAACTTTGTACTTTCTGTTCCTTTTTTTCCCTATAACAAAGCTTTACTGTTACTAATTAAAAAGAACATAGCAACAAGTCCGTCAAAGTGCACCTAACAATGAGCCTTGATTGTGAACCCATGTGCACCTTCTAAAATACTGTGTGTACCCTCAATTTTTTTTAGAATTGATCCATTTATGATATCAGTTCAGGTGCATTAGTTATAAGATCTTGAACTGCCATTTGTTTGGGTTAGTTCAATTTTAATAGAATTGGTATAAGTGGCCCTAGTCTTGGAAACATGAACAACAACCTAGAATAAAAGATAAAGGCATTGCTATAATCAAATCTTGAAAGTTAATTAAAATTTTAAAATATCAGTACCACCCCAAAATAATGCCAAATTTTATGAGTTTCTAAAACAGGTAAGTCCAAGTAAACATGCATAGATATTTGGACTTACGGTAAAAATAATAAAAGAAAAGCCCACCTACTAGCTCAATTATAAGGTGGTGGTGCCTCACATGTACTTGTTGAATTCTGCTATTCATGGGGCAACTTTCAACCAGGAAGCTTTTGCCAGTTTCCAAATGTCCAAAATAAGCTTTTTGTTGTAGGCATTTCTTAGAATTGAAAAATGAGAACCCTGGAAAGGTAATGTTACTTTGGGAAGCTCCAATTTCCAAAGGGCAAGTGAATGCTTGACAAATCCACCGGTCTCCTTTCTATGGGCTCTCTGGAATGTTCATGTCATCCTTGTATACCTTAAATAGGTCATACCAATTAAAATATGATAGGTTGTAATGTCCAAAATATATGTCTAAAATTTTGATTTGACTACCTTTTCCTTCTGTATTAATAACACTGCTATTTGTTTCCATCTTACTGCTTTCTTCAAGCAAGAGAAGATTCATTTCAATATGTGATGAGTAGAATGGATGACAGAAGTGAGCTTTCTACTGATGAACATCAATTCAAGGATGGAGGTATGTAGTATCAACCAACCATCACAATGAACCCAATAAAACCCCAGCGACAGGTGAACCGTCAAATTCTTCTAATCACAAATTCTAAATATCTTTAGGACAATGGGTTCAGGGTGATCATGTTTTTTAGTTTTGCAGAAATTGCAATGGGCAAGGAGGGAACTTCAAATTGTAGAGCTCATCCACCAAAACAAAGAGTCTGAAAAGCAAATGCAAGCAGCAATAATTGAACAATCCAAACAGCTCAACACTACAGTCAAGGGAAGGTACATTATATCGAGGAGAGAATACAAAAGTCCAAATTCTGTCTCCACCTTGAAGCTTATGAGGGATCAGATCATAATTGTATGCATATAATGAAATATATCTTTTCTTTCGTCTTTAATTGTATGCATATAATGAAGTTTATGTTTCAATGTTTTGCAATAAGATGTTCCCAATCTCTACATACCTAATTTATTTTGGCATTAGGTGGGTTTTGGATCGGAGTCTAGAATTCCAAGTCTCAAATCTGGGTGTGAACCTCATAAGAGCTGTAAATCATACATTTGATAAGGTCCAGGACTCCAGGTCAAGTTATACGTGGAGCTATCAATTTCCAATGCATAGTTAATATGGTTAAGTGTGTGATTAGTTGGAGGCATCAAGGTATTTGTTTGATTTGTAATGAAAGAAATTATTATTTTAATACATCTATTGAATGAAAATTGTTGCTAACACTCTAATGCTTGACTCGTAGGAAATGGTGAAGGAATTCAAGAAACATTCCAAAGTTGAACATTCAAAAAGAAGACAACTATCATTACCAGTGGCTTGTATGGTTAATATGTCAATTAGATATCATTGGAAATTTTTGAAGTTTTTGAGGTTCTCGTAGTGTTAATATGTCAATTGGATGTTGTATTTGAATAATTTGTTTTTGGATTTTTTAATGTAATTAATCTTTAAATTACAAGATGTTTTAAATTACATTTTTTATTTATCAAAGTTTTCATGTATCGATTATAGGATTTCGTAGGTATATTAAGATGCTAAATCATTGGGAAAAAGCAGGTATTAAAAATGCTGAAATTAAGTAGGCATATAATTTTTCTTTAAAAAAAAGGTCTATGCCGGTGTGCATATCCGCCAGTTTAGCTATGAACAAGATGGGAATTGGTGTCACACAGGACCTAAGGCAGCGGTCAATGTCTGCCGGCTTACCCATTAATAAAACCAAAGGCGGCAGTCCAGACCGTCAGCTTAATCAGGCGAAGCTAGAAGTCCGAAAAAACTGCCTTAGAGAACTTTGAACCGCATCGGACCAAGGGGAAAAGGCGAAGGTTTTTCCTACCTAAGCCGGCGATCCTAATCTAAGGCAGCACCCACTTAGACGGCGGACGAATGATCGCCGGCATAGGCCTAAGCCGGCGGTCTTTAAGTCTAAGGCGGTGGTTTTGCGACCCCCTTTTCTGACACTTGCTTCAATTTTGCACAACCAACAAGTTTAGCATTAGCATGGAATTATAGGTGAATTTCTTGGATGGATGGTGCCTAAAGAAGAAGAAGAAGAAGATGATGATGATGATGATGGAGAGGAAGAGGAGCCTGCACTACCCCTTAGGGGGTAGTTATTTTTTAGTTTTTAAGTCATGAAAACCTATGTACTTATTGAACTTATTGAACTAATGGACCATTTGATTTCATTAATAAGATTGATTTTTACATTCAGAACATAATTTCAACACTTAAATACTTTAGAAATACAATATGAGGATGAAAACAATTGCAGGAAAACACAAAACTTAGAAAAGAGACTAAGAAGCACAATCTAGCAATGGGGGGTTCTACGCAATAGGGCTGTTCACGGGTCGGTTTACTGAGGTTTTTCTAACCGACCTGGTCGGGTTGGGTCGGTTTCGGTTCTAAGTTCATCCATGCCCCCCATGGCCACCTAGTTTTCTGGAAATATATTTAAAACTGAAATATGTATTTTAGAAACAAAAATATACATACAAATATATTGGAATCTATATTTTCTGGAAATATATATCTGACATATTTCATAATATATATTTTTTAGATATAGATATTGGAATATATATTTTCAGATATTTCAGTTTTTCGTTAAGTAGGAACTAAGTCAAGAAAACCGAAACCGACCCAAACCATCAGTTTATGAATTTGTACAACCCGAAACCGACCAGTGCTGATGAAAACACGGCCGACTCGGGTTGGGTCGGTCCGGGTTGGTCGGTTTGGTCGGGTTGGGCCTTCTTATTAACAGCCCTACTGCACAGCACACTAGATTTCTATTCGGTTATTTTCAAAAACCAATCACTATGAAAATGGAAAATTTTTCTTAACAAAAAAAAAAAATTCAAGGTGTTTCTCGTGTAAAACCCTAGAAAAAAAATCAAATAACATATGGAAATGAGCTCTAAGCCTCTTTGTACCTCCATGGCTCAAACTTTTGTGGAAATCATGAGTGTTTGAAGCAACACTTTCTAAATAGTTTGGGAAGCACTTCTAGTATCGGTCTCAACATTTGTCGATATTAATGGTGCATAGAGTTGGAGATGAGCATCCTCAATGCTTTAGTTTGATTTTAGCAAGCTCCCATTCATGTTTATTATTTTGGTATGGAAGAGTTGTGCCCTATGATAGACGAGTTTTGCTATTTGTTGAATCTTGATCCTCCAATGCAACTGTTTAATCCTTCCTAGAACAAGGCGGGCTACGTCCTTTCCTATATTTTTATTTTTTGATAATGGTTAATAAAATTTAAAGGTGGCACCCCTCCACTTAGAGTAAATCTTGGAGTAAAAAAAAAAAGAACCCAGAAACCTTATAGTAGATATTTCAAATAAACTTATATATATATATATATATATATATATATATATATATATGCAAATATTTCAATGTTGCAATGTCACCTATATTGGGTTAAGAATGGGTTCAACTCAACCCAATTGTGACCCAAAACTCAATTAAGGCTTCGACTCAATGTGGGTTTAATTAGCCGTCATCTTGACCTACTAGCATAAATTCAAATACTTTTACTACATTATATAATTTTTAATTTATTTTTTAACAAAAGGGAGTAAGAAAAGTGCTTACTACAAATTCAATACTCTAATTAGGATCAACTTTTGAGGGTCCATTTGATTTATACTTGGAATCGGAATCAAAATGGTCTAATCCTATAGTTTGTTTGGTTCAGACAGGAATCAGAATATGAATTGGAATAAGATGGAATGGGATTTTATTCCCAAAGGAGGGAGGGAATGACCGTTTTTTCAAATGGGGAAATGCCATTTCACCAAGAATGAGAATAGGATTCCTATTCTGCCCCCAAACAATTGGAATTGGAATGACTCATTCCAATTCTGATTGTAGGCCCCTATTTCTGCAAATCAGACAGGTGCTGAAATTGGTGAAAAATGTCTTTTAAATTAAAAGGGATATAACACCAGCAGGGGGGTTGTCGTGTTAAAGTGTCAAACAACGTAAACACTAGTTCAATATTATAAAATATAAACCCTTTCTATTAAGAATGTAATGATTTGAGTAGAAATAGTGGAATTTATTGGGGATCCTTTGCGAATGTAGGCCCAATACGCCAAACCATGTAAATTCTCCGTTGTTCTCTTTCTAAATCTTGTTTTCTATGCTATTCTGGGAGTGCTTAAAAATAAGTGCTTATTTGGGCTAGGACCACAACATTAAGCACTTATTGGTGTTTGGGAAATAAGCCCGAAATAAGTGCTTATTATAAAAGTAAGGGCTTATTTTTTAAGCCCAAGTTTCTAGCTTTTTTTAAGTACTTATACGATAAGCACTTATTCAATTTTTTCTTATAAAATTATCTCTAGTAGAATTTTAAAATACCATTTATAAAATTATCCCTAGTTCAATTTTATAGAAGTACTTCCATAAAAGTGCTTTAATAAAAGTATTTTTATAAAAATGTTTTTATTAAATTGCTTTCGTAAAAGTACTTTCATAAAAACGCTTTTGTAAAAGTACTTTTATTAAAGTGCTTTCGTAAAATTTGAAAGAAAATGGAGGACAAAATAGTCAAAAATGCTTATTAAGTACTTATTGGAGAAAAAGACTAACAGATGCCCAATATCAAATAAGTGCAGTTGGGTGCCAAATGCAAATAAGTGCTTATTTTTAACATAAGCACTCTCAAACATGGCCTTTGTTCTCTTTGCAATAGAAATCATAGGCATGTAAATACTTGTTTTAATGTTATATAAAAGAGCGTTGTTATGCATTTAGTCCCATTAAAAAGTCTGTTCCCTATGAAAAGTTATGCTTAAAATTAACACAGGTGAATTGAGACAAATGAGAACAATTTAGATTTTTACAAAATTTATTTCATCAACACATACTTTCAGAAACTCTTGTTTAATGTGCTTAGATCTTGGTGACAAGAAGAACAACATTATTAATTAGCTTGCCTAGGCATAGCAGAAATAGAGCAAGTAGAAAGGCACTGTAATAGACTCCTGCAATCAACTATATAAGAGAATGAAGCTGCCACAGTGGATACTTACTTCCCACCAACATAAGATTAGTATTAGTACTTGTTCATTGCCTTCAACAACCATCAGAGAGACTAAATTCCCTAGGCAAAACATAGGCCTTCATAGAAAGCCAAAGTTTGAGCGACTGAAGATACACATAGTGTAGTGGAGATGAAGCAATTTAAGCATTTAGGTTGAACGGTTCTTTGAGATAGTACCAGCCTGTTTGACCAAGTAGTCAATTATTCAATCCTTGCTTCCCTCCTTATAATTAAATACATTTAAGTACAAGGCATTATAATTAAATACATTTAAGTACAAGGTATGAATGGGCTTGTGTTTGTCCATGCTTCAAGTCCAATGGGATTTCCATGAGGGGCATGTTATAGAATAAAAATCTAATAAATAAATTTAAGTATAAGCTTTTAAGTTGAAGGGTTCCTTGAAAAGTCTCAATAACAAGACCCACTCCAGCACTCCAACAAAGGAAGATCCCACAAGTTGGTTGGACAACACCCAACCACCCTCATAGAAGATTCATGCACCACATTGACTTCTGAACTAAAGATAAGAAATTGAATGGATGCATGCACCTTATAAATGATTTGTGGAGGGTTAAAATGAGCTTCATTGAAAATACTGTCATTTCTTAGTTTCCCAAATATGTTGTATTTCAGCAAAAAATTGCCCATTCCCTAAGGTTGTGTTTGGTTTGAAGGAAAATGTAGGCTAAGGAAGGGAAAGAAATTTCCTCTGTCCATCTTTCACCAATAAGCTTAATAGGTTAGTGATGAGGGGTAATTTAGTCCTCCAATGACATCACAACATGTGGCATCATAGAACAGTTGGGTGACACCTTGGCACCACATAAGCAAACCACTTCAGACATTTCACAACTACATCAGGGACCTCGGCACCACCCCGATAGACTGAAGTGCAAACATCTAGGCAGGACCTCAGCTCGGTGTAAGAGGTGATCTGCTTCCACCGAACTGCCTTGGCCGCAGCAAGATATCGGCTCGACATGAGAGGCGACTCGCTTCTACCAGCTTGACCTGAGTTCAGCTAGCGACCTCCTCCTTAAGCAGGTTATCATCTCAGACTTCCTCGAGATCACGACGCCACATCGAAAGAGCCAATTATCACCCCACCCATTTCGGGCATGGTTGGATAAGCCCTACCCACTTACGCAGGGTCCACCTCCAGGCGTGAAACCACTTCTAGACCAAACCGGTCGGAGATCCCGGACTTGTTTTGTGAGGCTCACAGCAACCCGCCTATATAAGGGTCTCACCTCCAACCTCAAAAGGCATACATGATTTAGCTCTCAAGTATCACATTTCTAGTTCACTAACTTAAGCATTGGAGTACCCACCCCGGGTAAAGTAACCCGGACACTCCGGTCTCTCTCTCTCTTGCAACTCGACTAGATGAAATACTCAGCCCGATGTCTAAAGTATCCACCAGTAGACAGCACCAAATTGTGCAACATCAATCAAGAACAAGTAGGACAATGAAGACAAGAGTCAAATCAAACAACCTTAGAGCTAGGCAGCACCAAAGAATATGCATAATAGATACCCCCTCCCCAAGCCCCCGTGACAAATTGGGTAAACATTTTCTATAGAAAAGAGGATGTTTAACAATAGCTTCTCTTGTGGGTAGAATGTTCTGCACACACTCCACGTAAAAAGATTTTGAAAGCTGGTGGTGGAAGTAATAACTTTAATGCTTTATACCCCAAATTGTTTCCAAAGTGGTCAGTGGTCACATCCCCTGCACTAATGTTGAATCCAAAAAAAAATATTGTACATCTGAACAGGGAACCCATGACACACACGGTTCAGTTTTGCAAGTGTTTGATAAGAATGCATTGTATATTGAAAATGACAACAATCACAAATTCTAAAATGTAAAAAAAAAGGTGGATCTCAGTCTTAAGATTTATGCTTGTACTTATGGCGCTCTTTCCAAATGGAGCCTTGAGCACAACTATATTATATATTCATTTATTAAATAAATTAAGTTAAATAATTAATTTTATTATGTCCACAATGTACTTATGACAATCAAGAAAAAAAAGATGGTTTTTGCTCATTTGAACCTAAAAGAATAAATAAGACCATTTGTAGACAAAAATAGATGACATTTGAAATGACGTCAAGGGAGCCTAGTATATTAGTACAGGATAAATAGATTGTAGTCGCCCCCTTTTAGTCTATCAGTATCCTATAAACCGCATTCTGTCCGTGAATTTAGTATCAATTCACGGTTAGGAATCATCCCACCTGTATACGGTGGGGTTAAGATTTCTGAGGTGGACTGAATTATAAAAACCCCGACTATAAATTATTTTAAGGTTTAGTTAAATGACCCTAAAAGTATTTAATTAAGTAAATTAAAAAAAAATGGCCCAAAACCCATTTACCAAATTAAAAGATTTAGTGGTTCAACCGTCTCATACAATAGTTTGGTGACCAATTCAATGTTTTTTTTTTTGAAAAACTCTGGGCCCAAGTATAAAATGGAATTGGACAATTGACCGATTCTTAGGTTGAATGGTTTGACTACTTGAGTATAACATGGAACTAGACAATTGACCAATTCCTAGGTCAAACGATTTGATTACCCAAAATTTTTATCTTGGTCAATAAACCACTAACCTAGATGGTTCACCCATGCACAAAATGTGTTTTGGGGTACAGGCCTAAAACCTATCCTTGCTCTACTTCTCAAAGGAAAAAAAAAAGAAATAAAAGAAAATAAAAGAATGCATGAGGTTCAAAGTATCAATACACCCCTTTCCATTTAGGGATAACCCATAAATAGACTATATGCCCCTCAGAAATCTGAAATTACAGTCACCTCCTAGTCTACTAGTAACCACCCCTATAAACCGCATCCTGCCCATGGATTTGATATCAATCCACGGTCAGGATTCATTCCAACCCTAGAGTGGAGCTAAAATTTCTAAGGATAGATTGAACGGTTAAAACCCCTTCCATTTATTGAGATGTTTCGATACTTTAACCCTTACTACCCTCCAAGATGGAGGACACATATCTCTTATTTTATTTACTAATATATTTCCTTTAATATTTCTTGCTTCCTCCCAAATCTTCCATACATAGCATGCAGGCCATGTAGTGAAAATGAACAAACTCCCTAAATTCAAATTTCTATGAATGTTTTCCAAGTTGAACAAGTTGGACCTCAAATAGCATTTGAGGTAATTAAGACATTTGAGTCTCAATCATGACACTCATCCCTTGGTTCATGCCCATAATATCTCTCCTTTTCCCTTAAAATTCTTGCAGTTTATTTATCTTATTTTCTTTTATGCTAATTCCTCTCTCTCTCTCCTTTTTTTGGTATATAACACGTGCTACTTTAGGGTCAGAATCAACTAGTCTTCTATCTCCAACCTCTTAAAAGTTTTTTCAACTGATTCACATGAAGAAATAAGGTCGGTTCAGCCTTACTGTCTGTCCTTCATATTGGCACGTTGGTGATGGCAACAGGTTAGATAGGTACTGAGGTCCAGGACCTTCTCTTATTCAACCTCATCCTTCGCCAGCACTAGTGTTGGGTCTTAGAGTCCCTCTTCAAATGTGCAATTTATTTAGGGCCTGTTTGGTTCACGGGAATAGAGGTTTAGAATCGAAATCTGACTCTCATTCTCATTCTTGGTGGGATGGCCATTCCTTCACCCTCTCTTGAATGAAATCATAGGAATAGATCATTCTAATTCCTATTCTGACTGCAAATCAAATAGATCCTTAGATTCAACTTTGAGTGGGGAGATGTGATCATTGACCACTCACTGTTCATTACTTATGCTGGATGAAGGTATGATACTTCAGCTCAAGAAAGTGATGCTTTTCATCTAGAAGTGTAAAATGGGTCATATTGGGCCAGCATGGCACGGTCTACGTGCAGCCCATGCAAAGTGTGGGCTGTGCTGTGTCGGCCCACAGGCCGTGCCTCCCTCCTGGGACATTTTGGGAGGTATTTAGGTATGCCGGGTTCATTTCTTTTAGTAAGGGGAGTTTGTTCTTCTAGTCAACTTTGGTAGTGGGTACTGATTTGAATGATGGTTGATTGGTTTGCCACGGCTTGGTTAGTTTTGGATAATGTGAGGTTGTCTCTATCTAGGTTTGGCTAGACATAGTTTCACAGGATTTGGAATAATGGTTTTGATTAACCTTTGTGGTATTCGATCTCTCCCTGATGGTTTTATCTATGTTGAGTTGGATCCATTTGCATCAGGATTGGTTGGTTAGAAAGTGAAAAATCTAAAATTGTTTACATCTTGTTTCGGTTGGGTTGACTTTACCCCAGCACAATCCACAGCCCGAGCCCGTGCAGGCCTGTGTCACAGGCCATGCTGGTTCATGGGCTGAGTCTTAGGTCAGGCTAGGTTGTGGACCGAGCCAAAGTTATTTATTTAAAAAAATGAATAAAAATCTTAAAAATTTTATTTTATATGAATTTTGATGTATACAAATGTTTATATATACAATAGTTAAATAAAATAGTATAATAAATTTGAAAACAATTGTTTGTTTTATTAATATATTATATATTATTATATAATTATAAGTTATATATATGGGTCGGGTCAGGCCGGGCCACGGGCTGGGCCATATCAGCATGCAGGCCGTGAATGGCATGACCCGCCTGATCATGCTGTGCCAGCCCAGCTCACGGACCTGAAACCCCAAATCCAGTACAGCCCATACAATCATACCATGCCCAACACAGCCCATGAATCATCATGCCAAGCCAGGTTAGGCCGACTCAAAATCATGTCAGGCCAGGTGGCATGACCCGATTTGCACCTCTATTTCCAGCTTATGGGGACACTGTCATGTGATTTGCAACTACTCCATGAATGCTCACAGTTCATTGTAGCTTATAGAAGTTGATTAAATCAAAAGACCTCTTCACCTAATTGATTTCATCTTTGAATGACTCAAAAAGCACAAACAAAAAGTTGGTGAGCTTTTCCCATGTCTGGTCCAATGAATGATTGGATATACAAGGGTATCCGATGAGAGCAAAATCCATATACTGATCTAAAAAGGATTTGCCAGTTATGAAGTCTTGTACACTTTTCCATGTCTGTATCTATCTTCAACATTTGCTACGGCATCAAGCCTGTAATCTGGTTTTCTGGTAACTGGTAAGGTGTTTCTAGCCAAACCAGATTTCCGGCCAACTACTCTCTACTCACACTTTACCTGTCTTGAATTGTTGTGGGTAGGGAGCAGATAGATAAAGTGGGTAGGAAATTTGGATTCTTTTGTAACAGGGCGGAACCTGTATCTAAGTTCGCTCCCTAAATATTGGATGAAAAGATACATTACAATAGCACTCATAAAGTTTTTTTTTGATAATTCAAAAAAAGAGGCTACGCAAAATGGGGATAGTATGTCCCTAGACATCGAGTCCAGATTTTCTACCCACATTAGCCACAATGGGGAACATTTCATCCTCTTACATGTTACTATGCACATGAGATGTTCCCAATGCATGTAGGTAGGCTTACTTTTATTAAAGCCTATATTTAAAATATATTTTTCTCATTATTGAATTCTACTAATTAAATCCATAACATTAATTTTAACAGTATAAAAATATATATGTTGAAAAGTAATTTGAAAACAAAATCATTTTTTTCCCTCCGGTGGTGAATAAGCAATTCAATCATTTGGGTGCAAATGGGTTAATAAAAAATTAAAATAAATAAAATATATAATACAAAAAAATAAAAAGAATTGGGCATATCTCTAATATTGTATACTCATTATACTAACAAAAATAAGTATGAAATGTAAAAAGTATTTTTATTAATAATGAAAATGGAATGTCAAATTTTAAATCAACCTAGAAACAAAATGATGTCATAGTCAAATAATAAAATTTTTAAAAATAGAAAATACAAAGAATCACAAAAATAAAAAAAATATAGAAAATTTTGGGCACATATCTTATATTATATATTTATAAAAAATAAAATATTGGGTATATATCTAATATTATACATTCATTATATTGAACAAAAATAAATACTATACATAAGAAATAATCTTATCAATGATGAAAATGTAATACAAAATTTAATGTCAACCTAGAAATCCAACTATTTTTCTTTTTGGATGGTCGGTTAGTGATTTAGGTCAAATGGATTAATCGATGATATGATAGTTAAGTAATAAATATTTAAAAATAAAAAATATAAGTAATCAAAAGAATATATAAAAAAATATATTAATTATGTCAAACAAAAATTAAGTGTGATAAGTAAAAATTATTTACATAATGTAGATCCAACAATCCAAATTTTGTAAAAATTTAAAGCTTGCAAGCGTAAATTAAAGGAATAGTAAAAAAAATGAGTGGATTTAAAATCAGAACTCACAGCTTTAATTACAAATTCAACAAATGAAGCAGAAAGAGTCCGGCCTATTATCCACTTTGAATTCACTTAAAAATTAATGTGATAAGTGGTTGCTGGATGAAGAAAAGATATGGAGATTAAAATCAAGAGAATTTTGGTTGCATGAAGAAGATAAGAATACATGAAATTTTCATCAAATAGTAAAGGCCAAGAAATGAGCACATGGAATTGACTAGCTGAAAACTAAAAAGGGGGAATGGCTATCAGATAGTATAAAAAAAGAAGGAATTTCAAGATTTTGTACAAGAATATGGGCAACAAGAGGGATCTTTGATCCTAGCCTCATTTCAGATTTACAGTCAGCCGAACAGCGATGGCGTTCAGCTAATCTGGATCCCATGTAATAGGCTTGGATGTCATCAAATGGTTCTCTCTTTTTTTTTTTTAACCATGGTTTTTAAAACTGGATCGGGTCAGATCGGATGGTTGGACCGAAAAAATTGGGAATCGGACACCCATTTTCCCCAAAATTTAGATTTCCCCCTAAAACCATTGATTTTTGTCAGCAAACCACTGAACTGAACAGTTAATCATTCGAACGGTTTTGATTGTTTTTATTTTCTTGAATTTTTTTATTTTTCTGTCAGAACAGGCCAAACATTCGATTTGAATGGTCAGATCATTTGACCCGGTAACCGGACCCCTGACCAGTTCGGTCACCGGCTCAGTTTTAAAAACCATGTTTTTCACACAGGAATTTTTCGTCTAGAAATGAATAACACAAAATTTCACTTTTATTCCCAAAAGAAGAGCACCGAAATCTCCTATCGGCTATAGGCCTATAAGTTTATATGATGTGCTCTACAAATATCATTTTAAAATGGATGGTGGATAGAATGCAACCTCTACTGCAAAATGGGTTGGAATTTTTTTTGGCTATTCTAGACAAAATGATTTTTACTACTCAATAGTCAAGCTCAATAGAGGTATCAAACAAAGATAAAGAGATCCTCTATCTCTTTGCCTTTTTTATCATTGGCATCTAAGCTTTATCTCATCTTCTTAATTAAGAAGTTGTGTTAAATATATCAGTTTTCGAACCCACTAACAAACCAAATAAGTGGGTAAGGATTAGTTGAACACGATACTCTGCCGAACCAATAATAACTCTCCACACTAGTAATAAAATACATAAGACCCACAATCATTTAATTTCTCACTGTGGGCCCCATATAATTTATTACTAAAGATGTAAAACGGGTAGTGCCACTCAGTCGTGTCGTGTCGGCCTGGCCTGTGGACCTAAAACCCCAGGCCCAGCATGGCCCACACAATCATGCCAGGCCTGCCACAACCCACGTGCCATCATGCCAGGCCGGTCCAAAGTTGGGCCGGGCCATGCCGGGCCACGTGCAGCACAGCCCGATTTACACCTCTATTTATCACTAGTGTGGGAATTAGCATTGGTTACGCAGCCTATTGAGTGGCTATCTCATTCAGCTAATCCAAATTCCAAATAAGGAGACTAGGACATGTGGTCACTTTTTAAGGTTAACATACTCTTCCCAGTAGGACTATCAATGGAACCGATATTGGTCCAACCTGACCCGGTCCAATATAAATTCATTACAGATAGATCAGGTTCAATCCAATCCGACAAATACATTGGACCATAAAGTCTTAACTGGTCCGATTCAATATGTCTTATTAGACCAACCAACCTATTCAAATTGGTTTTAATTTAGATTGAATCCAATCAAGCTTGATTCATTGACAACCCTACTCTGAAGTCTGATCTTCTGTCAATAGACCAGATATCGGTTCAACCTGACCCGATCCAATATAAATTCATTATATATGCATCAGGTCCAATCCAATCCAATAAATACTTTTGGACTATTAAATCTACACTGATCCAATTCAATATCTTACTGAACCGTCCAACCAGTTCGAATTGATTTTGATTCAGTAGTACCCAACCCAAATCCAGTCCATTGATACCCCTACTTCCCAAAGATACCCTGATTAAATTCTTGAAACTTAAAACATTTATAATCTTAATGTATCGCCTCTTTGAATCATGAAGTAAATCTCAAATCCTATAAGTCAGAGGTGCAACTGAACTGTATTATAAATATGTGGTAGGAAATAGTTTGGTTTCAATCAATTTTGATTTGTTTGAAATTGGAAAGAAAGAAAAAGAAATGGGAAAAAAAAGAAAAAGGAATGTTTGTTACTTATCAACTCAAAAGTCTTTATCAGTGAGCAACCTACCTACCGAAGATTCATATTTGGCCTGATAAAATAATATCATAAAGATATTTTTATAGTATATGTATATTGTATACTACTACCAAATTAATTAAAAAAAATCTAAATAGCACAATTTGTTGAAAGGGCCGTTTGATAATGATTGAAGCAAATGGCTTGTCTTGATTTTAAAAATTGCTTTAAAAAAGTATCCACACAATAATTTTTTTATTAAATACATGTAATAAAATATTTAATTGTTGGTGATAGAACCAACAGTGGCTATTCAGCCATTAAAGAGCTCACAACTTATTTATTGGTCTATTCAGTAAATGACAGAAGAATATGCCATTGATTTCAGCAAGGGTGCTAGTCTGGTTGGCTGGGCTTGTTTAAGCTCAATACAGGCCCAATCATAAGAATTGGGTCTAAGGGTGAGTCCGGCCTAATCCTAATGTCAAAATTTGATCTCATTAATTTAATGCATATATATGTATGTATGTAAATGTGTTTATATTTATATCTATACTATCTATAAAAGAGCGAATGCCACTTTTTTCTGAAATTTTCATTGGACATTTTCTATCCTATTATCTAAGCATACAGCAAACATAAAAAGGGTTATATATATATATATATATATATATATATATATATATATATATATATATATATATATATATATATATATATATCCTTTACTCATTTTAAAAACTGTCTACTTACCGTTCATGAAATGCCCATTTATTTAAAAACTGTCCATAAATTATAAATAGTTTTATCTTAAAGATATTGTCACATACAAATGTATATACAATATAATTGGGCTGGACATGGTTAAGACAAATTAATTTAAACTAAGGTTAAGTTGAAAAAGAAAAGAAAAACAAAAAAACAAAACATTTGGGCCAAACCCAACCTCAGAACTCAAAACTAACTTATATAATTGTTGGTTGGGTCAATGTGGGCTTGGATTAGATCCACCCAAGTTGCACCTATATCAGTCATATATCATATATTGTATTTATGGTGTATGTGAAATTGTGGGCTCTAGAGTTCAGTACACCTTTTGTCGTATACTGCGGTGTGTTCCAAAATATTGGGTTTTGATGTATGGGTTTGTAGGTAAAATTAACCTAAAATCAATATTATATAAACGTAAGTTTTAGAACATAAGAAATAATCATGTTTGAAAATTTAAAATGTCGTGTGTTTTAGAACCATAAATTAACACACTAAGCACTAAGCTCTAGAAGAATGTGTGTCATTGTGGCACACTTTAATTGGATCTCATTGTGGACGAAATAAAGTGAGGCATTTGAAATGAAACCACACCACACTTTCGTAACACCTTGTCAACAATGATGTGGATAGGTGTGGATACATCATCAACAAAGCTTTTAACAAAAAAGAAATTGGTTATTTATTATAAAGCTTTATAAAAAAATTCATTTCTACCAAAAAATTAAAAGAAAATTATTAAATATAGTATGATGTGGACTGAGCCATGAGATTTTATAGACAAAAAAACTGTAACTGTGAATCAATTTGCGTTGTATAGTACAATGTTTTAAAAATCAAACTTAGAATTGAAACCGTTTTAGCCACCAGTTTATGGGTATGCAGTTTGATCATTCATCGGATCAAATGAGTTGATGATTTGATCACCCGGATCAGTAGGTTGCTGATCAAGTCAACACTTTTTTATATAAGACCGGATTTGGGGTGAAACAGACTCGATATTCTAGATGATTAATTTCCAGGCTGAACAGCCTGACCGTCCGAGTCAATGATGGTTGAAAAACTGCCACAATATAGTGTCAATGAATGAACAAGGACGTAACATGGATAGAAACAAACCAGCCACCCAGTTTCATCTAATTCACTGTCAAACACCCCTGAAATTAGTCTCGTATTGAACACCTTGTTTAAAAGCTCATAAAATTGGTAGGGCTTGCATGCAGAGGCTTCTGATGTAGTGATGCTACATGAGCTGATAAACCCAAAATGTCATAAAGGCTGTGTTTGGTTTTGTGGGCTTTTATTGAAAAAAACGTTGTCACGTTAACACCACATAAGGCGTTGGTATTTATTTCAGATGAAGCAAAATGAAACAATTATTTGGTTCCACCGTTTATCAAATAAATGGTAGAATACTGAAACACTTTAATTTTTGTGCATTGAATATTTGAAGAAACATCAAATTCTTGTTTTTCCCAATTTTCTAACGTTCCTTGAAACTAAATACTGATGTGGCACATTTTAATGGGTATTATTTTAAGATAAAAATAAAAAACATTTAAAGTAAAGTCCAACCAAACAAAAGAAATATTTAAAGTGAAAAAATATAAATAAACGTTTAATTAAAAAGCCCCCTCCCAAACAGGCATTCAATTGGTTGACTTGCTCCCTAACACCATAGGCTGGCTAGAGGCTTACAGCTACATAACAAGCAATGTCGATTTGGGGCTCAGTTTGGAATTTCAATATGGGCACTTGGGCAGTGATGTCTCAATTCGAGAAAGAATTCGAGAGAGGGACAGTGAAACCAAACCGAAAGCTCTCTTGTTTTTTGGTTGGAACCGAATGTTGTTTAAAACGACAGAAATCACAGCTAGAAATCTACTATCCTTCGTGGGATTCCTTTGGCTCTTTCAAATGATGCAAGTAACATTAATTCCTCCGTTAAGTAATTAACTTTACTGTTATTAACTTAGTAAGTTATAAATTAATAACTTAACCAATTTATTTTTTTTAGTTGAAATAGTAACTACTTAATTAATTAAACTGAATAACTTACATAATTTAATTTACCTTATATAGTTAATTTTTGGGTAGGCATTAACTTAATTAAGTTTATTAATTTAAGTAAATAATGGAACTAACCTAATCAACTTAGTTTACATTAAATAATTATTCAATCTTAGTTAAGTTAATTAAGTTAACTAGTAATTGTTAGTATTAATGAAATTTGATGTTAACAAGGATAAATTGGGCACTCTTGGAACTGAATGCAGCATTAATGGGGCTTTGTAATGGATCCTCACGTCGGTTCACAATGACTACCCGCTCCGTTAAAAATAGACACCACTTGTTAGTTATTACAGTCAAAGGGGCTCACCATTAAACCAGAAAATAATCAAACAATTATTTTCTGAGGCCCGTAAAAAGTTGAGGCCACCATGTGCCACGTGTTGATTAGTCCTATTAATTTGGAAGTATCAATATTATAATTTAAAATATATTTAAATTCCATTTTAATTTTACAAAAAATAATACAAGTTAATAATAAAATTAAATATTAGTTTTATAATTTTCATTAATTTAAAATCCATATAGATTCCTTTTAAAGTAACTAAAATTGATTAGAGTTAATAAACTAATTAAAATTAATTTAAAACTAATTTAAATTTCATTTAAAATAATAAAAAGTTACAAAAATTGCCCACTCTCACTAGGATCCAACTTGGATTACAATAAGATCGGCAAGACACATAAACCCAAAAAGTAATTAAGAATGTCATAAGGCTCATATTTCAATTTTGCTTACAAAGCTCATGCATGGATCCCAAATAGATACATATGTACTTACGTATATACATACATACATATAAAGAGAAAAAATAAAAAATAAAAAATGACAGAGAAATCATATCTCACATGTGAACTAAATTCCAACTAATTATGATACTTGAAAGACATGATACCTAAAACATTTATAAATTATAATCAATCACCTAGCATCATCTAAGTGGTAACCAAGGTTTAAAATGGACGTATCATATCCTTATCCATGCATGAATGATATGCCATGGTTGGGTACATATCCCACAAGCAGTATCGTATTGATACGCATATACACCTCCATATCAGATATCATCATGTTGTAACGGTGGATATGGTCCAACATATACCGATATAGAAGTATATTAGTGCCTACTTTGATGAAACTGCATATTGACTAGTGACCGCTTGTGGATTGTTTTTGAACTTTAATAAAAATTTAAAATTAAATTATAAAAACTGAAATAAATAATTGAAGGTGCAATTTTCCCCCAAAAATTTAATAAGAACTAGAAGTTATAAAATTAATTATATGTAAAATAAAACAATTATACATTAAAAAATGAAAATATATTTACTATTTGAAATAGAGTTATTATTTATATATAAATACTAAATATTTTTTTTTCAAAAAATTGTTAATAAAAATTGAAAATTATAAGTGATAATTATTGTACATGTGTACATGTTTTAGAGTCCAGATAGTGTTGATTGCAATACTTCTCTTCATATAACCTATTAAACTATGAATTTCCCATGTGTTTATACATTATTTCAGGTTTAGATGTAGTGTCATTAATGTATTTATGTGATTTATATGCATTTCCCTAACATATCCAAGCATTTCAATATCTTTTGTCTGTATTTATGCATTTCCAAAGCATATTTATATCTAAGGTATCTGATACGATATCCAACACCAACATTTTGATCATCGGTGGTAACCAATCAGTAAGCATTCATCAAAAATTCAGAATTTTATATTCTGCAATATAAAATATATATTTTTTGGCAAAAATAGTGTGCCAAGGAGGCTTAAAACATATAGCTCACAAAAAAATTACTAAAAATAAAAAAAAAAAAATTTACCCAATCAACAATTGACAACAAAGTTATGGCATCTCAAAATTTTTAGTAATTTGTATTTTGTAACCTATACCTGTTCATGGGTCAGGTAGCCCCGATGGCCCGGCCCAACCCAGCCCGGCTGCGATCAGGCTTGAACATATTATTAGGCCCGTGGGCCCAAGCTCGGGATTTCACAAAAAGGCCTGGCCTGAGCCCGGCTCGGCCCGAAATATATAAAACTAAAAATATAGTATTTTTAAACTAACCCAAATGTTCATTCAAACTCATCCCTGTTTTGTTTGAATTTCGAAGACCTAATCCCCTTCATAGCGGCGGTCGACAGTAGTGCTTCTACAATCTACACTCGAGCAGCGACCCGATGACCGGCGAGGCGACAACATCTCTCTGAGCTCTGTCCTCGACTATTTCTCAACAGCGTGACGGCATCCCCATTTCTCTGAGCTATGCTCCAGTAGCGGCAAGCCAACAACGAGTCCCCATTTCTTCAAGCTCTGCTTGCTCCAAACACTCATGTTTGATAGCATCTACAGTGCAACGGTGAACTCAGATCCGAAGCGTTGGTAGTTCAGAAAATCATCATCCTGCGGTGAACTCAGATCAACAGCATCTACTCTCTCTCTCTCCTAAGTTCACCAACCCTGCGGTGAACTCAAATCTGAGGCGTTGGCAGTTCGGAAAATCGTCGTCCAGCTCTCTCTCTCTCCCCAGTTCGCCAACCCTGCGGTGAACTCAGACCTGCAACTGCAATGTCGGGCTTCGGCCTCGGGTTTCGGGCTTTTACAAGGGCCGGGCTCAAGCGAAAGCCCAACCCGGCCCATGAACAGGTCCATTATAACCCATAATCTGCTAACCATATCAAGCAGTGCAACAGTTAAACTTCCCAGATTGAATAGGTTTTGACCAGATCAATAGTTTTTAGACAATTTATGAGTTTTAGGTTAACCCAGTTCAGAATCAGGACCGGGTTGTGGGTTGAATGGTCCAACTGGGTCAATGATAGTTTGAAATCATTGCTTCTACTAGCACCATTAGTTCCTTCATTTTTCACCAGTTCTACCCCTTCTTAATATGAATATTATCAAGGATAGCCTTCTTATCAAACAAAAGAGGTTATCACCATTGTATAACCTTAAGCTGTTAGTACCATCATCTGGCTGTCCCATTCTTTTCTCATCGACATGTCGATTACAAACTTGGTTTCTACACTCTGTTCGTCATCCCAAGCTGGTTGTCCCAAGCTGATTACAAACTTGGTTTTCTCCCTTCTAGACTATGATAATTCGTTTTGCCCTTTCTCTAAGTTAGGGGTGTCAATTGGATTGAATTTGGTCCAATCCGATCTAGTTTAATGTGGGTCTATTACAAATGGACCAAATCCCATCCAATGCAATGAATATTTTGGACTATTTTGGACCAGTCCAATTCAATGTTTAGGTTGTCCAACCTGTTTAAATTTATTTTAATTTAGATCGGTTTTAATCCAAACCTAGTCCATTGACACCTATATTCTTATCTTGTATCAATGGACCAGATATTGGCTCAATCCAATCCATATAAATTCATTACAGATGGACCGGGTCCAATCCAATCCAACAAATACTTTCAACAATGAAGTCTAGACTAGTCCAATTCAATGTCTTGTTGGTCCATCCAATCCACCCAAATTGATTTTGGTTTAAATGGGATCCAATCCAAAACCAATCCATTAACACCCCCTACTGTAAGCAATGCTTTGACATTTTCGTTCTAGAAAGGGCATTTCTGTTGCCTTCATTTTATAAAATTTTAAATGAACCACTCATTGGCTTAAAACATTTAGCACAAAATGTGCAACATGGTGTAACAATAAGAGCTTTTTAGGAAGATTGTCATGACAGCCCAAATGCCCAAAAGATGTACTGAGTTACTGAGTTTCTAGGGTCTTGTTTTTAACTGCATTTCATCCCCCCTTACGATCGAGCTAAGAATTCTGAGCTGGGCTGATCAGTCATTCTCCCAAGATTTTATGCACTGACACTAGCTCTCTAGGGTATGAGTTTTTCCGGCTTCCTGTTTTTCATTGCCAGACAAAAAAAAATACAAAACTCTCCCTCACCATCTCAGGCCCACCCAAAAAAGAAAAAACAAAGCAAATTAAAATTGACCTAATGAAAAACCTAATCAATTCTAAGAACAGGCACACCCAAATTCATGAACAGGACAAGCTAAACTTTAAAAATTCGGGAATACCATCAACCTCCTTAAGCAAGCATCTTTCATCAACTCCTTTGTTAGCTAGGAGATCAATGCAGGATTTCCATCTCATAAGATACGGTCAGCCTTATATTCATTCTTTTTACTATGTTCTTAATCTTGCACAAGATGTAAACAGAATTTCATGTGTAAACCCATGTCTATGGCTTTGGAATTGTGTACAAAACTATGATCATCATGATTATATAACCATCATCATCCATGTCTTATCCCAACTATATGGGGTCAACAACAACAACAATAACAATAATAATAATAATAATAATAATAAACTAAGTTTATAAATTAAATAAATAATTATATATTAAAGGACTATTACTTTAACGTGTATTCCCTACAATTTTTCAAACCCATAAAAATCACCATTATCCACTGAGTTTTGTATTTTGAGACCTATCATTCTCTAAATATGTATATGCAATAACTTAATAACATCAAAATGTTTTGCTATAATTTAATTAATAGGATCAAGTCTGGAAATTGCCATATTACCTAGCTCAATCTACTATGTGCATATACAAAACATTATTTTTAATTTGTATTAAATTTTTTACATTAAAAGGGGATTTAGGATTCAGATAAATTTATTTTCTATTCATTGCATAATTCTTTTTTATATTTAATTTTATAAAATTTATGTTAATTTTATGCAAATTTATGAATATTCTAGACAAACCAGATATTTGGACATGTAAACAGATTAAATTTGAATCCATGCTTACGTGTCCATAGGATATATCAAATCAAACTCGGATCTCTTGGATACTTTATCAGATCAAATTCAGATATATGTAAAAACATACAATAACCTCTTTTTTTCATAGAAAAAGGGAAAAAAAAAAGGAAGATTTGTACTTAGCTATGGGTAAGGCTATCAATGGACCAGATTTGCATTAGATCCAATCAAATCAAATATGCCTACCCAAAAAAAAAAATCAAATCCAATAAGTGTCACTACCCCCCAAAGTAAAGGGTGGTATTCTATAATTAATTTGTTGGAAAAACATGATATCACAAGAGTTTTAATCAATCAAATATCACCTTATTTGTTAATTACCACTTTTCTGTAAATTCATTGCCAAATTCATCTGTAAATTATGATTTTAATCTCTTTCAAAATAAGAGTTCAACTAATGTGCATTCATTAATATCGGTTCTACATTAAATCCATAAATCAACTAATCACTTCAAAGTTGCCTATTTTTTATTGGTTCATATTTTATAAAATATACTTTCATATTTAAAAATGTGCATTATGCAGTGTAACGGATTCACCATATAGATTTTGCCTCAAAATAATTGTCTTTAATCACTCTGTTGTTGAGTGACATGATATTTATTGAATCAAATACTAATTTTACAAAAAAAATACTACTATTATTTTAAAGCAATATATGATTGAAAGAACATGTCATAAATGAGATTTCAACATCTGAAAGACCCAAGACTTTGAGTCTAGCATTCCACTGGACCATCCAACATGATAATAATCAATTCCAAACGATGACATGTTTATTTGGTATCACCAAAGTTAATAATTGAATGGCAAAGAAAGAGATGAGAGCCCGAGAAAGTGACTAAGAGGAAAACAAAGTGGACCAACATCTTTGAGATAGTGGTCTGAACACAAGGCTAGCCAAGGCAAGTATAGGCATCATAATAAAAAAAAAAAAAAAATGTGCAGCAAAAGTTCACTTTAGATCTGCTTCAGGTTATGTAATCCATCACAAGTGATGAACCCACATGGGGCCCACATGGTGCAGGAGGCTCACAAAATTTCTCTTTATAGATAATGTTTTTTTTCTTCTTTTTGGTAATTGTCTCTAAACTACACTCGGGCTAGGGTTATAAGGCAAAGTATGTTTCTAGGAGATTCTTTTTTTTTCTTTTTTCATGTTAGGAGTCAAAACAAAGTTTCATGGAAATAGAAGGATCTTGGCAAGTAGGAGGGTTCTTGATAAAGGAATTGTGTAGAGGGTTAAATAAAGGGGAAGATTGACATATAGGATGATCTTTGGATTTCTTTTCTTTTCTTTGGTATTTGGTGATACGTACTACTAATAATCCCTTTCCCGAAGTTGATGGTTGCAAGAATCGAATTCGCATCTATGTCAGAGCGAATCAACTAACATACCAACTGGTTTGACCAATGGCCATGATGGATGCTGGAAGAATGTTGGAGCAGTGAGTAATTTTTTTCTGATGGGATTGTTTCAAAAACCGCTTAGATTAGAAGGGTGCTTGGTTCTGTTTACATTTATGGGTGACCATTTATTTGTGTTTTTTCACTTTAAACATTTATTTGTACTTTTTCACTTTAAATGTTTCCTGTTTTTGTTGTTTGGTTGGATTTCACTTTAAACGTTTTTTATTTTTTACCTCAAATTAATTTCCATTAAAGTGTGACACATCAGCATTTGGTTTCAAGAAACACTGAGGCGTTGGGGGAAACAAGAATTTGGCATTTCCCCAAATGCTCCCATGCACAAAAATCAAACTGTTTCAGTTTTTTACCGTAATTTGATAAAAGGTGAAACCAAACAGTTGTTTCATTTTGCTTTATATGAAATAAATGCCAACGCCTATGTGTTGCTGATGTGGTGGTGTTTTTTCAATAAGTGCCAATGGAACCAAACACGTACTAGATCATCCAAAACTGAACAAGAAGATAGAGATAAAGTTTGTTTCCATTGTTGTTTATCAGAGAAACGGATCCAACTCAGCACCAAGTAGGTATTTCCCCGAATGGAGTTTTTTTTTTTTTTTTTATTAAGTGTCTAATGAGGAAACGCTTATTTACTGTTTAGCACATGTGGCGCATTGAATTGTCATTTGTTCCATTTTCATGATAAAATTCTTTCAAACGTTTGATTAATGACAATGGAACCAAACAGACCTAAAAGGCTAAAACTGTGTCGATTGATAATCAACTGGTTTTATTGCCTTGAGAAGTGACTGAAAACAGTGAAAAACAGAAACAACCTGATAATGTATCTAATCTAGTATTAAAAAAAAAAGTTTGAGACTATTAATTTTTTGTCAATGTTTGGATAGTTGTTAAAGAAAATTAGATGACATTCGAAGGGCACTTGTATTTTTTTTAAATACCACTTTAATTAATGACAGATATTGAATTGTTACATTTTGAAAGTTTAGATACTGAATCATCACATTTTTAAGCTCGGGGACCAAAGTGGCATTAGGCCCAATGTACAGGGTAGTAATCGGGAATTTTCCTTAAAAAATTGTTGGAGATTGTTATGGAAACTCCCCGTGGAGTGAGTCAAAAGTCAAGCAATTCCTGTGGTATTTGATCAATGAAAAATACAATATTTTGCCAATTGGTCTGAAAAAAGATGTTAAAATTGAATGGATAATCTGATGTGTACTGAAGTGGTGAGAGAACGACTGAGTGCTTACACCTCATAAATGTTTAATTGATTGACCCTCACCCTCAAGCTTTTGTCCCCTTGTAGTTATTTTGGTCCAGCCGATATCATAAAATTGGTAACCAATGAGGTTGTATATATCAAAATTCACAGGAGGTTTTGATAAAAAGAATAAAAACAAGGTAAGAAAATGCTGTCAGAAGTGGGATATGAACCCACGCCTTAGACCACTCGGCCATCCTGACATTTCATCAATTCTGGTATCAGGTTAAAACGTATTGAGTGGGCACCAAGAACCCCTAGGGGTGAATCGGGTGATCATGGGGACACTTGTGATAGTAAAGGGCTATAGCCCAAAGGCCTGGGCCCGGCCAGAATGGGTTCCAGGCATAATTTTGGGAATAAAATAGTGTGTAGTTATAATATGTTATATTATTACTATATATCATATAATATGCAATATAAAATATCATAAATAATATATAATATAAGTGTTGTTTTATAATATAGCATAAAATAACACATAAATATGTATAAATAATATGGTAAAATTTACGGTGCATCCACTGCACCCTGCAGCAAGAGATGTGGATTAGTAATAAAATGACAGTCACAAGTAATACTTTTAATATGAAAGTATATTTTTTGGAATGGGACTTATGGTAGGTAGGGATGCAAATGGATCGGATTGGATTTGAATTAAGATAATTAAAATTGAATTTAAAATTGTTTATGTCAGATACGATCTGACTGGAAAATCCGATTGGATCTGATAGGCCTTGATTTGAATTCAAATCCTATCAATAAGTTGGATCTTCGGATTTGATCCAATCTGAGTTGTTTTTTTTTAATTAATAATTTATTAAAAGAAAATTAAAATATATCAATTTAAATAAATAAAAAACAAAAAATACAAGTATTTTTTAGTTATTTTCATCATATATATACATGTTTTTATAAAAAAATAAATAATATAACAAATTTATAAATAATATATTTATAAATAAATAAATAAATAACATATATATGTATTATATATTTATGTTTATATTTATATATATATAACATATATATATATATATATATATATATATATATATATATATATATATATATATATATATATATATATCCAATCGGATAGGGGTGATCCGAATCCAAACCAATTTTCTGATCAAATCATATTATCAATCCGATCTGAAGATCCAAACAGAGGGGTGATCCGAATTTGACCAAATAGGATCAGATTGGATCATAATCTGATCCATTTGCACCCCTAGCCTTGATGTTATCATATGGTGAGACCATTATCACCCCCTTATGTAGGGATGCAAACAGATCAGGTCGAATTCGAATAAGGATAAATTGGCAATCCAAACTTTTAGATCTATGAATTTTTCATAAAATCTGAAAAACCATAATATCAATAAAAATAATTTTGTATATTTTAAATGATTTTCATTGCAAGAAAGAATTATAATATAGATCTATCAATAATCAATTAAACCCATTGATCTAACAATTGGTTGTGTTAAAAATCATTTTCTTAATTTTTAGAAAATATCTAAAAATTAAAAATTATTTTATTTTAGACATTCTAAATGATTTTCATGGTAAGGAAGAATTATAAGATAGATCTATCCATTACCTATTAAATCCATTGATCTAGCATCCAATGTTCAAAGTATCGATGCATATTAACCCGTATCGATACGTATCATATCGAAGCTTTCTCGATATGCCCCTACAAGAGGTATTTCGGATCAGCAAGTGGTTCAGGGGATAGACCATCCTTAAACCAGCCCCTCTGAACCAGATTAAAAAAAAAAAAAAGAGTACCAATACAGGACCATACGCCCCTTGTATCAATACTTTGAACCTTGCTAACATCTTGTAATGATTTTTAATAGCTTGAAAGCTGAAATATTGTTTAGTGTACTATTAGCGAAGGTAGTGCATGATATCTACATGTTATTCATAATTATTTTAACCTTAAATTTAGTTTTTATTGATATATTTATGGGAGTTGTATGAATTTCCCCGACATATCCATATTCAAGCTTTCTGATACGATACGTAATACAGATATGTTTTGAACCTAGATTGCAGCATAGTCTTCGGATTAAGTTGGTCCAGGTTAAGACAACCCAAGCTCCAACCCAAGTAGGGTTGGGACAAAATTCAAGTACAATTTAGGTTTGAAGAGGCCATTATTTGTTGGGCCGTCTAATTTTTATCCCCTACTGAATCATGAACTAGTAATGGTAGTCCTCTTTTTTGTGTTAAACGTCAATTAGATATAATAGAATGGTGTATAATCAAATAAGCATACTCAAAAATGCTGAACAAATAAGTAAATAGTGCTCGGGATCCAGTTCTCGGGTCAAATGGTTTGACCATTCGAACCGAACGGACTGGCCATTTTGACAGAAAAGTTAAAACAAAAAATAAAAAAAATGTCAAAATCATTGGACGGTTTGAATGGTTTGAACAGTTAAATCACATAGATCAATGGTTTACTAACCAAATCAATGGTTTTTAGCGAAATAACAATTTTGAGGTAAAATATAACCGATAACCTGATAAGTTCTCAATTTTTCTGATCTGACCGTCCAATCCAATCCGATTTTGAAAACCATGCTCTCTAATGAACAAGCCTTTTTTTTTTAATAATAGGAGGAGATATATAATACCCCAACATCAAACAATCAAAAGGGAAAGAATTCCATCTATTCGACAGAATTTTATGCACCAGCCAATCCGCACCTTAATTTGCTTCCCAGTGAACAAGCCATTAACACCCCATTGTCCTTATCACAAAGGCTCAAAATATTGACACACACCATACCCAAAAATTGAGTATGGTGTGTGTTGATTACTCGATACTCTTTTTTTGTCAGTTTGATCATTGGAAATAGGTTTGTTAGGATAAAAATTGTTAATATCTCCTAACTCCCCATACTTTTCATGTCGGTGACTTTGAAATTAATACAATCTACCTCATGTTGCGTGTATCATATTAATACTTTAATTTTGTTTATCACTGGTGACTCAAAAGTTGACAACGTCATCTGAATCAAACAGAGTAGGATGGTAATTTTTTATCATACAAAACTTCCACTTCACCCTAAACCACTCTTCAATTACTTTATCGAAATTATAAAAATTATAAGTTTTAATTTCTAGACATATTCTCTTTTTATTGCATATTAATAAAAACATTTAGAAAACAATATTAATAAAATTGATATATTTATAAATATTAACAATAATCATATTGGATACTAGAGATGGCAACAGGAGCAGGTTCGGGGAGGGTTTTGTAAATTCTAGACTTTATCCATCTTTCTAAACCTCTCAATTTGTACCTGCCCCAAAATCCGTAACGGGTTGGATTTTGAGAATCCAAACCCTCCCGCATATGAAAATGCAAAATCCTCCCCACATTCAAGGGTAGGGGCAGGATAGGTTTAAAACCCACATCTAATTTCCTATTATTTCTTATCATATATAAGCAATAAATAAGTACAACAACACAAATAAACATCAAGATTTTTAATTATTGATTAAGACATGTAAAAAACACATAAGCTATCAATTATCATTCACATAAAATTCAAAATATTATTAAATTGAACACGTAGCAGTCTAGTACATAAGGCTTATATGCTTCCAACAATATGCGGGTCAGAGAGGGTTGGGTTTAGCGTACTCAATCTGGACTCGTACAGGTTGTAGAATCCCAAAACCCATCATTTAAGCAAAAAAACCTGCCCCATCGAAAAGGGTAGGGGTGGGTACCCACCAGGTTGTAGAATCCCAAAACCCGTCATTTTGCATTGTCTATTTTCTTTTCATCTTTTCATGCAGATGTATCAAGAAGAAGGACAACAACATAAGGTGGGGTTTCTTAACCCCCCCCCCCCCCCCGGCGCCCATTAAGTCTATGAAAATAGCATCTCGGTGGATTCAAAAACTGTAAGCATCATATTATATGCATCAATATTTCACTCCCACTGAAATTGATGCCATGGAAGATGCCCACTTACAAGTAGACTTGTTCATGGGTCAGGTCGGGCTGGGTGAGGGTCGGGCTTTTACTCATCATTAATGGAAATATGCTAGGCCCGAGCCCGAGCCCGGCCCGACCAACGGGCCTATAACTTGGGCCTGAGCCCGAAACCCGACCTAATAAAAAAAATTATAATTTTCCCTATTCAAATTAGAATTAAAAATTCAGATGGTTTTTTTTTTCTATTTAAATGAACAATGGGCATACAAGATGGTTTTTTCCTCTTTCTTTTACGTTTTAAAACACAGCTTTACATTCTTAAATAAAAAAATTTATTCAAATGGACATAATCACATAACCCATTTTAAGTCTAATTTTAGGTCGGGCCGGGATATTTTGACCAAACCCGAGCCTGACTCAAATTTATTGCGGGCCGGACTTTTTGGTCCGAGTTTAAGCCCGCGGGCCTATAAACATGTTCAAGCCCGTCCGGGGGCCGGGTCGGGCCGTCGAGCCACCCGCCCATGAACAGGTCTACTTACAAGTTTGAGCAAGTTAAAAGCATGGTTTTTAAAACCTACATAGAGATCGAACCGGTCAAGGGTCCGATTATCGAGTCGAACGGTCCGATTGTTCGACCCGAACGATTGGCCCGTTCTAACAAAAAATAAAAAACTAAAAAAAATGAAAATCAATCAAAACGGTTCAAACGATTAACCCGCCGGGTCAGTGGTTTGCTGACCAAAATCAACGGTTTTTATGGAAAATCTGATTTTGGGGATAACCGGAACCAATCACCTGGCTGATTCCTGGTTTTTCCGGTCCGGTATTTGAAAACCATGATTTAAAGAGTGAGGGTGTTGTTTAACAGACGCACCAACAGTTCCCATGGACGGTTGGTCCCTGCTAAAAAAAGATGGCAAGAGAGTGATTTCTCATTAAAAATAGGGTAAATTGCTGAAACCTTCCCTCTTTTTTGCTAATGGCAATCACCTCCACTTAAGTTTCTGACAACGTTGCAATTAGATCCCCTCCATTAGAATTAGCTAGCGTTAGCAACAAAATGATCAAATTACCCATACAATGATTTTGACAAAATTGACCAAATTCACTTCATTTCAATCATTGAATGGAGACTTGAAGTCAAACCAAGGAACCTGCGACTTCAACTCGTACTGGGCCTGTGGTTGTCTTTCAATGCAAATGCTGTGGCAAGTTCCACATCCATAAAGAAATTGCATCTAATGATAATTCTTCTGGTATCATGGAAACTCTCGAAAGTGATGTTTTCTAAGAGTTTGTGCTTTGTACAGTTGGAGCTTTCTTTTTCCAGCTCCCCCACCAAAGTGAGGACTGAAGATGGTGAGAACATTGGAGCCAGGAAGAAAATTGAGAATGAGCAGCAACCAAATCTATATGCTAGAGGCCACTGAAGGCCAAATAAAAATGGCAAGCCCAATGTCCTGCAATAGGCAGGGATGGAGGCGACCGAAAAGTAATGGCGGGCTGAGGGTTTGATCGACAACAGCCAAAAACCAATTTCCTATTTCATTGTTATTTAGAAATACTAAGTTGATCATGTCACCAAATTCGGTCTTCTTAATGGTGACTTAATGGAGAGGGTCTAATCTACTTGCAACATTGTTAGTGCAGATATTGTTGGAAACTCCAGGAGAAGTGATTGCTATTAGCAAAAAGGAGGGGAGGTTTCAGCAATTTACCCTTGAATATAAATAAAAGCTTCAAACCTTTCACCGTTTCACGTAGTTACTTGGCAGCCGACAATCTGGACTGGAACAAAAGGTATCCAGTTTGAAGAATTGTTGGAGCCAAAACAGAAGCAATGCAATTACTAAAAAGTAGACAAACTTGAGGACTGTGGGAGTGGGATTGCCTATTAAAAAAAAAAAAAAACTATGTCCAATGGCATTGACACTACTGTCATGAAAACCAAAGGCAAAAAAAAATCGATAAATAAACCAAATGAGCCATTTCGTTACACACGAGCTTTACTTGAACCAAATGAGCATTTCTTTTCCACCACAATACCTTTCCAATCCAATCAACCACCCAAAACCAATATATAGAGACATAAAGATTCAAATGTACATGTTACAAAGTTCACTTGCAATAGCAAAAACCCTCTTGTTATTCACAGCTTGCCTAACTCCACTGGAATGTAAAGGAATGGTCGAAGCGTAGGGAAGATCAATCCAAATTAACCACATCACAGAATTCCAAAACTGGGGCCCTTCGACACAGGAGGAAACATACCACCTAAATATGTGTCTTATCCTATTCGGTTGCTGACAGTCTGATAGAGGGACCTAAGTTGTGTGTTCCATTTCTCTATGGCAGCATATTTTTTCATCCCCTTGGACCTGTGACATTTTCACAAAATAAAGGGGCACATATGGAAACAAAAAAAAAATCAGTGAAGTTGATAAAATGGACAAAAATGAATAAACTAGTACTTTAGAAAAAGAATGGAAATGAAATAGAAAGAAAGATAGATGACCTGTCACCACGCTCTAAGAGACGGTTTACTTGATCGATGTGCCCTTGAATACGGTTATCCAAAATTAATGAAACCAGCAACTGCTCAACATCTTTCTCTGGCACATTGAGCTCCTGAATAGCAATTAAATTTAGCAACTTGGAAATTTATATTATAGAGCTCACAAACATGTCATAAATTCTACAAATTTGACAAATAACAAGATGTGACTAAAATGAGAGAAAATTTTCAACCACTGATCTACCATATCCAAGAATCAACCACCTGAGATTGTGATGTGTGATCCAGGGGAAATCCCAGCCGATGGTCATAGGAGGTTTCTTCCAAGACTGAAGGATCGTCTTGCTGGTCTAGATTCGAGTATAGTTGGTGGGTGGATGAAAGAGTAATGTAGGAGACAGAATAATTTAAAGAGTAGGCCTCCAAGATGAACATCTTATTCTCTTGGATTCCTAAATTTCTAACACCGTTTTGGGCTAAGCTGTAACTATATTTTCTTTCTTTCTTTTTTTCCTTTTCTTGAGGTTCTTTGTTGCTCTTGGAAGATAAGTGTGTTTGTCTTCCTATTGTAAATATTCTATTGATGAGTTAATGAAAGTGTTATTGATCAAAAAAAAAAGATTTCTAACACCATCGAGTCTTGAACTAATGATTTGAAGAATAATGAAATGCCAATGCTTGGAGATAGTGATCACTGGTCCAAGGGAAAATCCCAGCGGGCATAAGAGGTTCTTCCAAGACTCTGATCTGATGGATGTCTTGCTGGCCTAGATTTGCATCAAGTTATTTGATCGATGAAAACTTAATGTAGAAGCCCAAAGAATGGACCTTTATATATCTCTCATTCTCTCAAATCCCTTGGTTGCCAATATCCTCGAATCTTCAGAACTGGTTATTTGAATGATTATAAAATGCTAATGGTCTTCTTTCTAAGCCGTTTTTTCTCAATATATTTATGTGGCAGCTTGGTCCAGCAACATAAAGAAATACATCAATCTTGGTGAAGGCATTGGCAGAAACTTTTCAAAAGCTAATGATAAAGTAGAAAAAGATAACTATTTACTTATCTAAAATGAAAGGATACACAAGAAGCAAAGTAATTGAATGCCAACATCTGAGAAGATTAGGAAGTTCAACCTTTGATATAAAAGGAATCCGGATTCTTGTATAAGGTTTGATCAGCTTAAGCAACACTTGGGTTCTTATATTCTTCAACAGATCCTCAATATAATTTCTGATGAAAGGATCATCCATTATTGTCCTTCTATTACTCTGGGCAACCAAGGCATTAAACAGCAGCACATGTCAGGGAAAAAGGACAACAAAGAAAGAGGAAACTACAAAAGAAATATTCAGTAACAAGTCATCACAAAATGGAATTCTGTAACCTTAAGGATCTTTTCAAACTCCAAGATTTCATTCCGTTGATAAGCTGCTATCAGATTTGTCATAGCCAGAATTTCAGGATCATTTTTGTACCTACAGATTTCAAAAGAGACAAGGAAAATATACACATAACAGCACATAGTGAAAGAGATTCAGAAATGAATACAGCAGGTTCAGGATTGAAGAGTGAAGTCCCAGAACTTACGGCTTTGCCTCCTGTCCATCAAAAGGGTTAACTTCAGATTCCATAAGCATGTTGGCCAGAACCAAGTATCTAAGAACAAAAGAAGCATCAATAAATATAAAAATAAAAATAACAGGAGCAAGAAAATGATAAGTTCCAATATTGACTCCTATCACCATAGTTTTAAATGACTACCCAGAAGAGAGTTAGGTTGGACCATCCAATCTATTCAGGATAACCACCATACAATGGACCAGTCCCCTAAGGTGCCTGTGCACAATTACCAAATTAATCTGTAAGTAGAAGCCATGAAATTGTCAGACGGTTTTTGGTGTAAATTCCTTATCTGATACCTTGCTAAGCCATGTGATCCAAAGTGGGTGTCACAAATGGATGCTGATATAGGCATTGAAACAAGTTTCATGGATACAACTCTTCATTTCTCAAATTCCAGGACAGTACGGGTTCTGATATTTTATTCTGATATAGGCATTTAAACAAGTTTTTAAGCTACTTATCTTTGTTAAAGCTGTTGCTAGTGGAACTCGAGCAAACTTGTAATAGAAAAGTGATACTTCATAGGTATTCATGCAGTATGAGGTGTAGGTATAAATATATCACATCATGCACCACTGATCATGCTAAGCACACCAAGGCATCTAGGTATTCATGCAGTATGAGGTGTAGGTATAAATATATCACATCATGCACCACTGATCATGCTAAGCACACCAAGGCATCTAGGTATCATAGTTCCCCCCCCCTCCACCCTATAGGAGTTTACATGATTTCCTTTGTTGTCTAGTCCTACAGCCAACATTCATGCAGGTGTGACTCAAGTGTTTCAGATTAGCACCCCAGGTCTTAGAAGATCCTATAGAGCAGCCGAGCAGGGAAAGAAGGTAGGCTACTGGTTTCCGAAATCATTTATTTGTATCTATTATGCCTACAAGTAGAACATTATAAAATAAATGGAAAAGGAACAATTCCTCCAAGCCATACTTCAAGCATTGGATACGTCGCTGATTTCCAGCTTCATCATAGTTCTTGAAGGCTTCAAAGAAATCCGTGGCTGCTTCTGCCCATTGGCGTTCTGCCATATGCATTTTCCCACCACATTCATGAATAATTCCCATGATCCGTGGATGAGGTATTGCTGATTTGATTGACAGTGCTTTCTGATATAGTTGCTGCAATAAATCCATAACTTGGTTACTACAAAATAAAGAATGGGATATTTTGATAGTGTTTTCTGATATAGTGCTGCAATAAATCCATAACTTGATTACTACAAAATAAGAAATGGGATATTTTGACAGTGCTTTCTGATATAATTGCTGCAATAAATCCATAACTTGGTTACTACAAAATAAAGAATGGGACACAAGGAAACAGGAAAGACTAGGCAGAGAAATGACATTAAGTCTACAAAGGGATATTTTGTTCATTTTTTAGCACAAATGGATATACTGAAATTCCAAAAAGAACATTGACTATCCATTTCAAAAAGAACAGAACTACAGTCCCTATCAGTTAACAACGGGTACATTCAAATCTCAAATTAAATTGTGCATAATTGGAGTGACAAAATTGACCAACATTGTATCCACAACAAGCACAGAATTTCAACTATTCTTTAGCCATCTTTTGATACAGGTAACTTTTGACTCATCTGTCAAACTTTGCATATTCAATCTGATATTTAAAGGCCAGCCTTTCTTGCTTAGCTTTCAACCTAGGTTTTACCAGAACCTTTAAAACCATTAGTTGCTTCTTTCTTTTGACCAATAATAATTAGGAACTTTATTAATGAAAGTAAGTCACTCTGGCATATAAGATGTACAGTTACAAGGGAGCAGAGAGCAAACCCAATTACATTTCAGAACCCTTAATCCATTGAAAATCCCATACATATTAAAATTAACTCTAAGGGTATCTACCTGATCTCATTATCTGTCTACCCACTCCCTCATGCAAGGTTATCTACCAAAGAGTGATCTAGGGATCAAAGAGATATCTGCTAAGCACATGATACTTCAAAAGCTTCCTTTACCATCCAAATCCAACCGGATTTGAAGATCTTGGGCCAGATTTGGATTTCATCCGACTTCACTTCATTTTTAAAATAAATAAAAATTAAAAAAGAAAATAATTACTTTTTAACATATATAATAAATTAATATAAATATGAAACATTGAATATGTATATACATAAATTTATAATAATATATAAAATTATGTATTTTATATTTATATATAATTATATAAATTTTATATATTAAAACCAATGTTTATTTTAAAATAATCAGATTCGGATTTTAATCAGAATGGATGGAGTTAAATCTGCATCCAATCTGATAATGTAAATAGATCATCCGAATCAGAGACAATTTGATTGGATTTTGGGATTTTGGAATCCATTACCAGAGCCCAACCCTTTATCCAGCTTAAGTAAGGATAGGCTTACACCAAATTTCTTTCACAGGAAGTCCACCCCTTGAGCAGTAGAGGAGGCAAGGTACTTGTAAAAGAAAGAGCAAGTGAAAAGGCCATCTGGGGAAGCCAAACAGATTCTAGAGCCCTCAAGGGAAGGGTCCAAAGAAACTTGCCTTAGAGTGTCTAAAAGGTGGATCAAGGAAAAACATTCATTTTCCCTAATCCCTCTTCTGAACCCCAAGTTCCAGTCCATCCCAGCTAGATGTGTTCCCATTCTGGAAAATCATCTCTCCCCCCTTAAGGAGAGATATAGCAATGAATTCAGGACATTGGTCTTTAAGTGGAACTTTACACACCCACAAATCTTCCCATAACCGAATTTTGTCACCCCTTCCCACATCAAACCTAGTGGAATTAAGTAAGATTAGGTACACTTCATGAATTTCTTTCCAAAGGGAAGCCGAAGAAGAACAAGAGGCTAATTTAGCATCCCATGAATGCTCACCATTACCTTGTGCCATAGTCTATCACTCTCAAAAGGGAATCTCCATAACCACTTACCTAATCAAGCAGCATTTCAAGAGACAAGGTTTCCTATCCCTAGACCCCCATTTTTCTTTAGGCTTACTGACCTGTTCCCACTTAACCAGGTATCCTTTTTGTCCTCTCCTGGTTCCCAAAGAAAGTCCATCGTGTATATTTCTAGTTGCCTTGCTATTTTAACCAGCATATGAAAGGTGGAGAGGAAATAAATGGGAAGCTTTGCTAGTGTGCTTCCACTTGCATAGAGCCAATTTCCTAGCAAATCTCTCCTCTATTGGCTTCTAAAACCCATCAGGCCTTGGGCTCCACCTAATGGAAAATCTAGGTATATTACAGGCAATTCCTAACCTTGCACCCCCAATAAATCCATGAATCTTAGCAGTTCCCCTTCCTTCAAATTGATCCCTACAATTCCACTTTTACCCCAATTGATCCTCAACCCCAACAGGCTTCCAAAATTGTCAATCACCATCTTCAAGTTTTGTACCATCAAGTCAACATTCTCACAAAAAAGAATCGTATCATCCGCAAATTGAAGATGAGAGACAACCACTTCATTTCTACTAATCCACCCCTTAATCAGTCCTCCTGAATCTGATTGCAACACTCTCTACAACTAGAGTGAATAAGGAGATAAGGAGTCTCCTTGCCTAATTCCTCACTTGGCCAGGAAGACATCTTTGGCCACACCATTGATGAGGATTGAGTAGTCCACTGAGCTAACACATCCTTCAATCCACAACCTCCATTTAGCCCAAAAACCAAGCCTTTCTAAGATATCCAATAGAACCTTCCAGTCCAATAGGTCATAGACTTTCTCTGAATCCACTTTACAGACTAAACCCTTCTCCCCTCCTTTCCTCTTTTCTACAACACACTCAATTGCTACAAAAATTTGATCCCCAATTTGCGTCCCTTCCACAAAAGCACCTTAGAAGGATGAGATCATCGAGGATAACACATTATTAAGCCTCTCTGACAAAACCTTTGACTCCCAATTAGGCTTATTGGTCTAAAGTCTTTTGGTGTTTTAGCCTCTCTCTCTTCTTCAGCACCAAAGCAATAAAAGTGGCATTAATCCCTGATGAGACCTCCCCTTCATGAAAGAATTCATTGAAGATTTCTAGCAAACCTGAGCTCAAAAAATCCCAACACTCCTAGTAGAAAGCCATTGAGAAGCCATCCAGTCTCAGGGCTTTGGATCTCTCAATCGAGAGCACTACTTCCTCGATCTCTTGTAGAGAGAGACTTCTTTATAACAACTGAGATTGTTCCTCTGAGTTCTGTTCCAATCCAACTTTGCCAATCTAGTACTAGCCCCAACTGAGTCAAAATAAATTGATTTGAAGTGATCCACAAAGATTCTTGTAATCTCATGTCCTTCTCTTATCACCTGACCCCCCACCTCTTGATGATGTTTTTCTCCTTCTACCATTTGCAATTGAGTGGAAATACTTTGTATTGCCATCCCCTTCCACTAGACACTTACACCTAGATTTCTATTTCCAACAAATTCCTTCCTTATAATCTTCTCTTGTTCCTATTTTTTATTCCATTTTTCCAATCTTTCATCATTTGACAATACTCTCAGAGCCTCCTTCCTATCCAAATCCTCAATCCTTGAAGTTAGCTTCTCATTAATTTCTTCAACCCTTCCAAATTGCTCTTTATTCCAGCCTTTAATTCTTACCTTCAACCTCTTAGCTTCTTAGCAAAACTCTCCACAAAGTTCCAACCTCTTAGCTTCTTAGCTTCTTACCTTCCACAAAGTTCTCCCCACCACACCTTCAACCTCTCCTTGAAGGATCTTCAAACCACATATTATCAAACCTAAAAGGTGAAGGGCCTCCTCCAAAAAAATTCATTTTCAATTCAGCTAGGGCAACGATCTGATATTACTCTAGGCAAAGCTCTTGACACTAGGGTTCCCCACATTTCCTCCCAATCATGTGAAAAAAAGGAATCTATCCAATTTTGAGCAAGTGGAGGGGACTAAAAGTTCGACCAAGTAAAAACCGTTTGCAATAGGGGAGTTCTCATAACTCAATGGAGTCAACTAGATCATTAAATTTCCTCATACATAGAAAGGGCCTTCCCAAAGCCCCCTAATTGCAAAAAGTTCCTCCCAAAACAAGGCCCTATCTCTATGTGATTTGGGCTCATAAACATTTGTCAAGGCCCACTCCCATCCAAGGCTCTTTTTTATTTTTAGGGAAACAGAATATTGACTAAATAGCTCCCTAAGCAATCCATTTCCTCATTCCTCCTAATAGTAGGGATCCCTCCCGACTCCTGAGGCCCCCTATGCAAAAGGCCAGCTAAGGCCCTAGATCCCCAAATGCCCTTAATCCACTTACGATCTATTGATGACAACTTGATCTCTTGAATCCTGACAACGTTTGGTTTTTCTTTTCTAATAAAACTCCTAGCCAGCCTTCTCTTTTTTGCACTTTGTCGAGAGAACAGTTCATTTTTTTATGGAAAGAATGGTTCATGACAATAAAATTAGGCACAAGTTTTAGAGTCTTGTCCCCTACCTTTCGATGGAGAGAATGGTTTATTTTGCTTCAATAATTTTGACTTGACCAATGCCACATCATCATCTTCTTCCATCCTCTGTAATTGTTCCCATATCAGAGCTTCTAGCAACAACAATACCAAGGTGTGTAGCTTATCTTATCAATTTCTAACTCCACCAAGACTTGAGAGATCAAAGTCCTCCATTGTTTCATCGCAAAGGGTTACCACATTCTTGAAGGTTTCCTAAGACCACATATGAAATGGGATTCCTACTACTTTCACCCAAGGGGTTCTAGACTGTTCTACAACATTTGCGCACGGATTCCATTTCCCGGCCATCACTAAACCTTCTGATGTCTGGATTGGGAGAGTATGAGTTTCTTCTTCAACTTTACAAACTTTCTAAAAGGGCTTTACCTTTCTTTTGCCTTCCTGAAAAAGTGTCCTTCATGTTTCAAACACAGATCGATTTCCTCAGTCAAACTACTCCAACTTTTCACCTTCTTGTTTATATAGGACACTAACTTTTTTTGCCACTCCAAAAGGCTTCGATTTAAGTTACCATAGACCTTTCATGTATCCCCCTCTCTCACCGATGACTGTTATACTGCGGACTCTAGATATCTTTTGAAAACTCGTCATCTTTCCATTGAAGCTCCTATAATGCCTCCACAAACCTAGTCCAGCCTTTACCTTGTTTTCTACAAGGGACACAAATCAATTGTTTTCTTCCCTCCCCGAACTATTCCATTGTTGTGATAAACCAACCCTTTGTATTATGTCTCAACTCCGCTACATACATCTTCCTGCCCCTCTTCAAAGTATTCTTATAGTTTTGCACTTTTATCACCTCCAAAGCCACGCATCAATTAATCCTTTTAGCCATGCTACCAACTCTTTCTAGAGGTAGATGTTAACACTCTTGTCTTCTTTCTCTTCTTTGGTCTTTAGATTCACTATGCTCCTTGTTTTCATCTCTTCGAGCTTGAAATGTGCTTCAATGATAACCTTCTTCCCATTGTTTCAAACTTAGCCTCCATCTCACTGATGGTTCCCATGGAGTTATTATTAAATTGAAGCTTGATATTAGAAGCAGGAGGTGGAAATGTTGGTCCGGAGGGGGGTTTCATGTGAGCAGATCGAAAGTTTCTGGTAAATTCCTGGCAGAAAAAAGATTTTTTTATCAGCAATACAAAAATCAATTCATTAATTTTAAAATGAAGATATACAACAAGTTGTGGGCAAAGATAACAAGACCAAGAAGAACTATCCCAATATTTACAAAATAACCCAAAACATGGATTGTCTCTGAATTCCTTGTTTCGATAAACCATCAGCCATATTGTTTGAAGCGCCTGAAATCATTCCTTAGCTGCAATATTACTCCTTCCCCCTTTTTCAGCCAACCCACAACTATTTTGAATCACCTTCAATAATCGTCCTGTCAATCCCCATTTCTTTAGCTTTGTCTACTGACTCTACTCCATACACTGCTGCCATCAGTTCTGACCTCACCACATCTCCATTCTGAACAGGGCCTGAAGGCATGGCTAGAGTGTTTCCATTTTCTTCCCTGATTGCTCCACCAATACCCGATGGTCCAGGATTGCCCATTCAGCTTCCCATCAAAATTTAATTTCTTCAATCCAGCACATGGAGGTGACCAGGCCTCTTGTACTTTTTGTAGAGGAAGAATGAGCTATTGGTCCCCACAAGCTGAAGAAATCTTCAACCTTAAAGTCAGCAAAGAGCTTTATAGTTTCACCCAATGTGCCACCCTTAGGTGTATAACCTCTATCACAGCATCCTTACTCCCTTCTTTGTCTTCAAAGATTCTTAAGTTCCTTTCTTCCCAGATTGTCCAAACTACTGCTGCTCTAGTGCATCTCCCCAATAACCTGTCTCTTCTTTTTGAGCAACTAAAAATATGAGAGCTAAACAATCCTTTTAGACTATCAGGAAGAAGCCATCTACAACCAAAAAGAGACGAAAAACACTCCCAAATAGAGGTAGCAAAAGGACAGGATATTAAGAGACAAAAAACAGCCTCATCATACAACTTACACAAGAAGCACCAGCTTGGGGACAAGCACCAATTTGGCCTTTTCCTCTGAAGCAGATCATAGGTGTTAATAGAGCCATGATGCACTTCCCAATAGAAAGCATTGACTTTCGGAGGGTAGGCCAAGACCAAATCTCCTTAACAGGGAAAGGAGAAGGGGAGGTGGCAACAAGAGAATTCAGAAAAGACTTGCAAAAGAGGAAGATCAAAACAAAATAGAAGACTATTGGACAAGGATAGAGAAGCTTAATGCTAGAGGAAGGAACTAAGATAGAAGAGATAGACAGGGGTAATAGCATATAGATAGGGGTTTGAGACTAGAAGACTTTGGGATGGATGCAGACTTGGAGAGGTGGGTTCATTTAAGTGGAAAGAGACAGGAAGGAAAGGAAAGGGTAGATGAATGTTCACAGAAATGTTCAAGCCCTATTTGGCTAGATTAATTTATGGGGTGGCTTAGCATGTTTGTTGCTATGTATGATAGAAAATTTAAGTATTTACTTGAATGCTGGTTACTAGGGTGTGTTGCTTGGTTTTTGGATAATCATGGGGTAGTAGTTCTTTGTGTTCTCTTAGTGGTGACTTCTCATCACTTCTTGTTCTCTTTTTTAATGAATTTTTGTTTTACCATTAAAAAAAAATACTTTCATCTAATCCCACAAGGTGCATAAGCACAAATGACAGTAATGACTTGATTGACTTCCTCTTCTAAAAGGAGTTTAATTAAACTGTCTTAAATGTGATTCTTTTGATATTTATATAATTTCATTATTAGGTTTTTTCTCTACTATTTTCCCTGCCCATTTCTGCTACTGATTTTCCTGTGCATTATACTGTATACCCATCTATTCATTTAGATTCCCCCTTTTCTTCTTGGCTCTTCTCCACTTCATTATGTTGCTAATTCCATGTACTTGTAAGCACAGTAGGAAATTCTTGCATACATCTCTTCGTGCACATATCAAAAATCTCCAACGAATATTGAAAAATATAGTTATGGAGCATTAGTTACATCTCCATCATAAACCCTTTGCATCTTCCCAACAAAATAAAATAAAATATGAACTTGTGTATCACAAGGTTACATCCATTGTTTGTAACTTTGGACATATCAAAAATCTCCATTGATTTATTAGATGCATGTGAAACAAGCAAGAGGATTTATACTGTTATTTCTTTATAGTCGCTATCCTCTTCAAACAATCGACCAAGTAAAGAGAATGGGCTAGGCTTAAAAAGAGAAAATAAAACAAAGGTTCATGTGAATATCTGCATCATATGCAGAATTCTTTCTCCTCCCCCTTCACCACCTTTAGATATCAGTTTGAAGTTTACCTCCATATTGCAAGGCAAAGATTTTATATTATTTATGTTATAGGCTTATAGCAAAAGAAATACCAACAGTTGATTAAATCACATTATGGAAAATATAATATTTAAAATGATGCCATGAAGCAATCAATCAAGAACTCCTTACCTTGAGTTTTTTATTGTTCTTGGTCTCGGTGTACATTTGAATCTCAATTGCATAAACCTCCAAAAGTTGTGTTCCTTTCTTCTGATCATCAGTTCCATCTTCTCTTCGACAAGATTTGTGAAGCTCCTTCAAAATCTAATTTTGTTCCAGAAATGATTATGCTACCATCCAGTATAAATTAGTATGAGAATTAGATGAAATGTATACCTTATTCATTCGTGCATATTCACCCATATCAAACCAAATCTTGCAAAGCTTAAGATTTGTTTTGAACCACAATCTCTGCAACAAAGAACAGCAAATCAAACTTTGACACTGGAAAGTACTACAATAATATAGCCAAGAAAAGCCTCTTACCTCGTTCTTTGCCTCTTCAAGGGCTTTCAGAGTGGTCTGATAGAACTCTTGCAGAAGATCAAAGTTCTGACTAGCTGATCCAGAAACAAAATCCATGATGTTGTTTATACATTTTTCACTATAATTTCGTGTTACGGCTGATTTAATATATGTCAACATCACTCTATAAGCTTCCATCATCTCTTTGTATCTCCCTAGCCGATAATAGAGCTTAACAGTTTGCTTTAAAGCCTTGAATCCCCTGACCGAAATGGAAGAAGAATAATGATAAATCATGCAAATGGTAGTTGAATGCAAGTAGTTCTAATTTCTCAACCAAGGCTCTTTAAGTTTTGACAAGAAGTAAAAAAGAAACTTTCCAAAAACAATGAAATCTAAAAAGCTGCTAGAAATTATATAATGCATAAACTAGTTTTTTTTTTGTTTGATGAATGCATAAAATAGTTGAGGGATGTGTTCCACACAACTTTAGGCAAAAACTGATACACAATGATCCATAGGCACACGCACAGCTCCAGGCAAGAACTGATGCCGACTGCCGAGCCAACCCACACTTTTATGGTGGCAATCAACAGGGTCAATCACACAGTGCAGTGGCTTCCCTTAAATGGGCATAGGACCTTTAATTGGTTATCATCCTTCCACGCTAATCTCTTTTATCTCCAGTTTTCAAGATATACATGACCAGACTAATTTTTCATACTCTAGTTTGAAATCAGCTTTTTAGTAATTTACTTCCCATTCTATAATATAATGAACCTGATCTTACCTTTAATAATAAAATTCAGAAATTCAGTTGACAGTATACTTAAGTTTGTTTTCTTATTGGTATTTCAAGTTTATTTTCAGAACCGTAGTTAGTAGTTTCCTAATCATCTGAACCCTAAATAATCTCTGCCAAATCCAATAAGTTTCCATTAGTTACCTGCTATACCATCTCAATTATGGACATCTTTTGACCGTAGAGAGATACTGGCTTGGCTTAGCCATGGAACAGCTCCTTTTCTCTAACTTCCATAGTAAAAAAATAATGTAATGATCTGTTACCACTATATATATATATATATATATATATATATATTCTCTGTTTTTCTAACACAAACCACAAAGTCATGGTCTTTATCATCTAAAAGTAAAGGAATGCATGGCACATCCCATATTTGATAAATGGGGTACATCCCCAATGAAAGAACAAAACCACCTCTTTAAAACAGCAATATTAGCACAAATGGTTCAAAGTGCTCATGTAGATGCCCATTATCTGCTGCATGTTATGCACTGGATCGTAAAGCAAAGGTCGTTGTGTCAGTGGTAATGACTTTTCTTCATATTTGCCTTAATTATCACTAAATGGAGAGTTTGAAGTCAACCAGAAAATAAACCATCATAATGGAACAGTGACATATGATCAGCAAGAACCAGTAGGATACTGATGGTTAGAAAACAGTGACAAACTCATAGGTCAATGAAAACCCAATCTGAGCCAAAGTACTATGCTGCAACAACAATCTATCAGGAATTCCTCTTTTTTTTATTTGAAAAGTTACTTTATTATCAAAATGTAAGCAAAGATACAGGATCCTAAAGAGAGGCATGGGATGCTACCTCTCTTGAAAGTAAAAGTGTAATAATCAAATCATTACAAGGTTGCCCAATACAGATGTTCCCTCAAGACCCCCTGTTTAGTGAGACTATCAGCCATAGTATTTGCTGACCTTCTCACCCACCGTGTACTAACATTCATATCGCTTGTTAACTTGCCTTCCTCAGGAAGTCCTTGTAGCATCAAATTACCGAGCTCGGGTCTATTAACTAGCCCACAACCACCTTAGAATCTCCTTCAATTAGGAGATGCTCCACTCCTATTTGATTTGCTATCTGAATACCTTGTAGAGCTGCAAAAAGTTAGCCTTGATTGAGTCTCCTATTCCCACTGGTCCAAAGGCAAAGATATTGTTGTCCTTATCTCTCAATACCCCCCCTGCCTGAGCGGGCAGGGTTCCCTTGATTACTACCATCAAAATTCAGTTTAACCCATTCATCAGGTGGCGGAGTCCAATCTACAATGACCTTTTCTTTCCTGGAGGAGCTGTTTGCCACTGCTAACCAGTTTCTCCAAAAGTTATCAAAATAAACACAGCGAAAAAATCCAAAGTTTTCAGCCAGTTAATTGCCCTTGTTAGGATACATTTCTTAACAAGTAAGAGGCTTCTTTCCTTTTCTTGAAAGATCCTTGCAATTCTTTCTTCCCAAATTGTCTAAAGTGCAGCAGCTCTAATACATTTCACATAGTCTTCCCTCCTCTAGTGGGCCATACAAAGGTCAACAGGTCAAAAAGCAAACTTACATTTGAAGGCCAGTTCCACCTGCACCCAATCAAGGCAAAAGTCCAATCCCAAATAGCCACAGCAAAAGAATAGGAAGTTAGTGAGTGGAAGCAATCCTCACCATTGGCTTTGCAAAGAATACACCAGTTAGGGGATAGGCATATGAAAAGCTTTTTCTTCTGCAAACAATCTAAAGTATTGATATTCTCATTAAACACTTTCCAGCAGAACAGATAACTTTATGAGGAATGGGTCTAATCCAAAACTTTTTGACTGGACAGACAACTTGAGCAGGGGGAGAGCAAAGTGCCTTGAAGAAAGAAGCACAAGTAAAGACACCTTTTCGGTGGGGAGACCAAATCCTCTTATCTGGCTTTAGAGGATCCAAACAGACACTATCTAGGACACAAAGAAGCTCCAAAACAACGAGTTCAGCTTCCTGGACCTCAGCCTCTTCAGTCTTTTATGGAATTTGACTCCCTGCCACTTGACCCCTCTTAGGTCTTCATTCCACTACTCTTCCACTTTCCGCACAAAACCAAGGTGAGTCAACCACATATTTTCAAATCTAAAAGGCTGAGGTCCTGATCCAAAGATTTCCGGGCCTAACTTGATAGGGCAATGGTCAAAGGTTACCCTAGGTAGAGACATAGCCACCAAACCTCTCCAATGGTTTTCCCATCCTTCATTGAAAAGAAATCTGTCCAATTTAGAGCAAATTGGGTTTTCCTGAAAGTTGAACCAGGTGAAATTGGCTTGTAGTAAGGAAATCTCTTTTAATCCGCAAGTATTGATGAATTCGTTGAAATTTCTCATGCTTGTTTTAACCACACCTCGAGGATAATTGGACTCATTGCAAAATCGGATTACATTAAAATCACCCCCTAAACACCAAGAGCCATCCCATAATCCATTTAGTCCATACAATTCCTCCCATAATTCATTTCTCTCTTTGTAATTGTTTGGTCCATATACAATAGTCAAGACCCAAGTAAACCCATCATCCCGATTTTTCAATTTCAAAGACACGGAAAACCTTCCTATGACTTCCTCTACTATCTCCACCACATCCTCTCTCCATAAAGTAACTAAACCCCCAGAAGCCCCCAAGACGGAGTTGATGTCCAATTCACTCCTCTAGATTTCCAAACACTTCTCACCCATCTCCAGTCTAACTCTGCTAATTTGGTCTCCTATAGCATCACTATGTCAGGTCACACTCTCCTAAAGAGGTCCTTTATTACCTTCCTTTCCTAGCACTCCCTAAACCCCTTAGATTCCAAATAATAATCTTCATTCAGACACAGAATGACAATAGCCCCCACTGTAGACCAAGGCTTCCTCAGTAGGGAGCCCTCCTTCTCTCCCCTCTACCACTAAACTCAATGTCACCCTCAACACCATAAATTAACCTCTCCACCTTCGATCTCTTTTTCTTTTGGCTTTTCTTTTAATGATTCTTCAAACTAACAGGCTCCCCTTCACTTTTTTGTTCCTTCCCATCGTGAGGGTTTGTGGGTTGACCTCTCCGAGCTAGAGTTTCCTCCTCTCTCCTCTCTCTGTCAAACTTATTAGGCGACTCAACCTCCTCTTCCTTCCTCTTGTACTCTTCCAATAAAGCACAAATTTGGTTCCAAATTACTTCCAACTCCTCTTGCTTCTTCTTTTGGAAAAGACTCGTCTCACTATGTCTAACGCCTAACTCGCATCTCCCTTCATGCTCTGGTCTATCCAATTGGGATGTTGGAAACTCTGTTACAGGCAAAGAACACTCATCAGTGGCCAAAACCGAAAGGACAAAGTTACCTGATTGTGTGGGAGCCGAAGGAGCTATCTCAGGCGCAAGAAAGTCAAAGGTTGTGCTCAAGTCTACACTTGTTCCCTGTGCTTGGTTCTGCTGTAGAAGGTTAGAGGTAGGATACAAAGTTCTATCGACTGAAGCATTAACAGGAGCCTTCACATGCTGACCCCCTTTAGGTATAACATTGTAAACCTTCTTGGAAGTGCTTTGCCTCTCCAAACTAAAGTCCTGTCAAAACCGGGCTGATGGAATAGACTTCCTAGTCGAAATAGGTGTTCCCTGAGCCCCTTCTACAATCTTAGTTATTTTCTTAACTACAAAGCAATCACCCAAGGTTAAAGAAGCATCCCCAATTTCCTATAAACCTCCTACCTCTTCCTCTGCAAAGAGAACCTCAATTCTGAAACCATCAGTTTCCAAAGGACTCGTTGAATGATTTAAATCTACACTCCCAAGACTTAGAGTGTTGTCTGAGAGAGAAGCCCTTTTTGCCGCATCTAAATCACTTTGTCTAATGCCTCTAGGATTCCATCTTTTTGGCAAGAGACGCTCAATGTATTTCGAGGGGACCCACTACAACAGACTTCCATCACCAGAGGAGGGCAAGCAAACAGTCGCATGACAGGAAGGTTTCAAAGAAGAAGATAGGTTGTGCTCATCGTCTATCAATTGTTTTTCCCTTGTCACATGACCCTTTAAAGAAGTATGTGTTGACTTATCCTTTGCAATTGGGCTTACTAGACTCAACCCAGTGTTAACCATTAATAGTTCTAACCCTTTGGGCCCACCAGCAAAAGATTATGTCCAACCATCTTATCCAAATCCCCCAATTTGACCCGTTGACTCTAACAACCGACTAAGGAATTTCTGTTGGCTCACCAATTTTGAATTACCCATTTTGGTGCCACGTTCTACTACCTGAGCATATGACCTGTCAACAACTGGACCTATTCCTTATTCCACACGTCTTAAACTTTCCTCTTCCTACATTACTTTAGATGCACTCAGACCTTGCTTGCCTATTTCCATGTAGTTTCCCAAACGTTGCAAAGTTTCCAACCCCAGACTTCCATGTAGTGCCTGAACCTCCACATGTTCATCTTCAACCTTGTGAGATTCCCTCAACAGTTTGGCTTCTATGGAGGAAGCCAACCAGAGGAATGCCTCATTTTGTTGGTAATCAATAAAAAGAAGATTTTATTAATATGAAAAAACCAATACATTTGGAAGTGATGAGATACCACTGGAACACAGCCTTACAAGAAAGAGCAAAAGAGGAAAAAAACAAGGGAAGAACAGCAACAAAGATGATTCAATAAGCATGGGAAAAAAAATAAAGAACAAAGAGAAAACAAAAAGCACATTAGTCCAGATGCAAGGTATTCCAAAATCCAGCACCAAGCACCAAGCACCAAGATTTTCCTTTGAGAGTCCTTTGAACTCTAGGAGAATCAAGATCCAGTCCATGACTCATCTGCCACATAGGAGTGTTATGTGGTCACTTGAATTAGCTTTCCCATCAAAAATTCTCAAATCTCCCAACAGACTGCAAAAGGAATGCAGCTCCAAGGGATATTTGCCTTGACATTACCAGCTATCTTAGGCCATTTAGAGAATATTTCCCCCACCGAGTTAGGAGACCGTCGACCCACTTGAAAAGCCTAAAGAAAAAGCCCCAAATAAATTTGGATAAAAGGGCACTTAACCAGCAAATGAAACACACTCTCCTCAGCATTCTCACAAAGGTAGCATCTGTTAGCCAAGTGAAAACCTCCATCTTGAAGGTGATTCAAAGTGAAGATACTATCCAAATCCACTAACCAAGCAAACACCTCCAACCTTGGCAGAATACGGTTTCCCCCAAATGCCTTTCAATCCCCACTTGATCTTGAGAGGGACTGATAAAAAGGATTTAACTGAAAATAAACCATTTCTTGATTCTTCCCACCATCTTAAATCTTTCCTTTCCACCTGAGGCTCCACTGGTTGTAATTTTGCCAGAAGAGCCACACACTCTAGAATTTCACAATCAAATAGGCTCCACTGATTGAATGTCTCTTTTATTTTATTTTTTTTTTTTTTTTTATCAGTGGCCTCATATTTTAATCAATAACTGTAAATTTCGTTAAATATTAAAAGAGAGCTGCAACATGTGTACAGAAAGCAAATGGAGATAAAGCATCTCATCTCCAGGTCATAAACATTACAACTGAGCCCAAAACATTTCAATCCTCCTAACCCTTTGCTTTGCCAAAGAATTAGTCATGCTTTTAGCTGTCCTTTGCACCAATTGAATTTTAATGTCCACGCCTCTGGTTATCCATTTAAACCTTTTAACTCATTTTTGTATATCCACAACTCCTTCCCCTTGTTTAGCAGCCAATTAATCACCACTTGTGAATCTCCCTCAACAATCAATTTTCTCACTGTCAGCTCCTTTGCTCTAATTACCCCTTCCACAACTACCATAACTTTGGCCTTTAGAGAATCACTGATGCCTATCAGTCATGAATAAATTGCCAACACATCCTCTGCTACTTCCATCAATGTTGAGTTTAATGTACCTAGCTTTTAGCGGTGTCCAATAGCAGCTATTCCTGTACTTCAACATCAAGGTAAGAGCTATTTCCTGTCACTTTATCATCAAATCATCCACTGAGAAATCAGAGAATAGCTCCAATGCTTTAGCCAATGAACCACCCTGATAGTTAAGCATTCAATCACAGCCTCTGTGCTCCTCCCTTTCTCTTTAAAAAACCTTATTTTCCACCCTTCCCATAGTGTCCATGAAACTGCAGCTCTTAGGGATCTCGACATGATTCTATCTGTCTTCTTTAGCCACACAAGGTGGGAAAAAAGAAGCTTGCAATGTCAGTGGAGGAATCCACCTTCAACCAAATAAAGCAAGGAACCAATCCTAAATGCCTAGAGCAAATAGGCAGGAGATTAGTAAGTGAAAGCAGGATTTTCCATTTGCTTCGCAAAGAACACACCAATGAGAAGATAGACAGGAAAAAAAGAAGCTTGCAATGTCAGTGGAGGAATCCACCTTCAACCAAATAAAGCAAGGAACCAATCCTAAATGCCTTTAGCAAATAGGCAGGAGATTAGTAAGTGAAAGCAGGATTTTCCATTTTCTTCGCAAAGAACACACCAATGAGAAGATAGACAGGAGTAAGGTCACATTTTCTGTAGCAAGCCACAATCGTTAATTTTCTCATGGTAAACCTCCCAACTAAAAATTACTCTACAAGGAATAGGTCTCCCCAAAACTCCTTCACTGGAAAAGGCTGCATTGAGAGCATAAGATAAACTAAGGCCCTGAAGAAAAGAGAAGGATCCAGAAGGAGAGAGGGTTCAAATTTGATTATCAGAATAAGAGGGATCCAGAACACACCTTCAAGGATTTTAATTAAATCAAACACCTAAGGAATCTCAATTTCCCTTAGACCCCTTCTAAGGCCCAAATCCTAATCAAAGCCATTATTTGAATTTGCGGGGATAGAAAATTTTGAAACACACTCCCCCTTGAAGGAAGATAAAGCAAAGACGGAAGGGAACTGATCATTCAAAGGGGTTGGACACACCCAGGCATGTTTTAACACATTTAACTATATAGCCCAAGCAAATAGCACATCTGATAAAAGGAAGAAAATGAGGAAGAATTGCATTAAAGGCCTTCCAAGGGGATCTCCTTGTACATCTAGCAATCAAGGTTCAAAAAATCGACACGTATCGACCGATACGTATTGTATCAGAAGCACTCTGATACGCCCCTACAAAGGGTTTATCAGGGTTTTGACCGGTTCAGGGAGTGGAGGAACCTTAAACTGGCCCCCTGAACCGGATTTGGAAAAAAAAAGTTGAAAAAAAAAGTAAAAAAAAGTACTGATACTGCACAATACGCCCCTACCGACATATCGGGCATATCGATGTTTAGAACCTTGCTAGCAATGACCCCAGTCCCTAGCATCTCAACCATTGTCCAATTGCCTATAAATGCTAATCACCACCTTATGCCAAAGAGTGTTGTGGTTGCCAGCAATCTCCACAACCACTTCCCCAAGAGTGCAAAGTTCCTTAACTTTATATTTCCAATGCCCAGATGACCCTAAAGTTTACTTTTACATACTGCCTCCTACTTTATCAAATGATCTTTCTTCCCCTCTCCTCTCCCCATTCTCACAAAAAGTCCCTCATTATTTTCTCGATTTTATTTGTTGTTCTTTGAGGAATCCTAAACACCAAAAGATAGTACACCAGAAGGTTTTCCAAAGTAGACCTAAAAAAAGTTATTCTACCTCCCCCTAGTGAAATATACCCTCTCTTCCGCATAGCCAATCTTTGGGAAAACCTCCCTTATCACCTGATTCCAGAAACTATGGACCATAGTGTCCACGCCAAGGGGTAGTCCTAGATATTTCAATGGCCAAGAGAAAACTACACAACCTAAGATACCCTATCACTCTTTCTTCTGAATCCCAACACTGCAATTCTTTCCAAAATGTATCTTCAAATTTGAGATTTGTTCAAACACTTGCATTGTAAACTCCAATTTCCTAATCCATTTATCTTCACCCCCTTCACAGAATAAGATAATATTGTCTACTAACTGCAAGTATGTAATTACCACTCTCTCCCCACCTTAAACCCTAAATTAACTGTAACCTATCTGCCCTCAAGATCAATCTATTAAATTCATCCGCAATGAGGGTGAAGAGCAAAGGTAAAAGAGGCCCTCCCTGCCTGAGCCCTCAAATAGCAAGGAAAAAAGTATAAAACCAACCCACTTACCAATTTTGATGGAAGCTCTATGAGCAACATGGGAGTGGCAGAAATGCGGTATGTAAGATTGGCTCCATATTCAGGGTCAATTGGCATTACAAACTCAACAAAGGCAGAGTTACCGGCATTACTGCAGGGACTCCAGTTGGCAAAGCAATTGATTTTTCGTCAAGTGGAAGTAGAAGGGGATTCAAAATTTGTTATATCTTGGGCAAGATGTAACAAACAAATCAAATGGACCCTCAAACATATCTTCATGGAAGTGGAAAGATTAACAAAGGATATAAATGAAGATTTTAGGTGGATCAGAAGGAGTGCAAATGGGTTAGCAAAAATACTTTAGCCAAGCAAGGGGCTGCAAGGCAGCATCTAATCATCTATATAGGGCCTCTTTGTATCTTTGGTTATAGTTTTTGGGGATGACATCTGGGTCATCAGACTATACTTAATTCCATATATTTTTAATTAATGAATCAATCTTTATTGCCGGTCAAAAAAATGGAGTAATGACAAGTCTGAGTACACCCTCTGATCCACTTACACCATCTCTCCCCAAAGCAACAAGGATGCAATACTTCCAAAAGAAATTCCCAATCCACCAAGTCATAGGCTTTCCCAATGTCTAGTTTATAAAGTACTCATTTTCTCCCACAACTCTTAAAATCTTACACACATTCATTTGCAGTAAGGATTTGATTTGTGATCTTCCTTCCCTGAACAAAAGCTCCCTGATTTTGAATGGTAATGGAAGGTAGAACTTTCCTAAGCCTCAAGAATAAAACATTGGCAATGTTCTCATAGAGGCTAGTAATCAAACTTATCAGCCTAAAATCCTTAGGATGATTGGCTCTAGTCACTTTAGGAAACAAAGCGAAGAATGTTGCATTTAGACCAAGATTTATTATTTACCACTCAAAAAATTCACAAAAAAAAAATCCACAATATCATTTTCTAAGGATCCAAAGTCCGAACAGTCCTACTAAAATGCCATTATAAAACCATCTGGCCCTAGAGATTTTGATCTATTCAAATGAAATATTGTCTCCTTTGTTTCAACCAAGCTCAAATCTGTATTTTAATAGCTCCTCCAAATCATCACTCAACCTAGGCCAATTCAACCCTTCCAACGGGCCTTTTATAAATAGATTTGAAATGCTCCACAAAAGCCTTCTCAATCCCCTCTCATTGCTTAATAACCGCAACGTCTTTTTTTTATCAACAACTCATAAAAGAAATTTATTAATTTTAAAAGAAAATAGAGAAACAAGACAATGTGGAAAATGCATATGACACCAAGTGTCTAAAGCCCCCAAACATATTACCATTGAGCCCAGAACATACTGTCTTTGAACCCCTTGCTTAGCTAGACCATCTGCCAGACTATTGGCAGATCTTCTAACCCAATTGACCTGAATAAACATGCCCCTAGAGAACCATTTGAAACACCTAAGAACATTCCTTAGATGCCAAGATACTCCTTCTCCCTTCTTTAGTCATTCTACAACTATTTTGGAGTCGCCTTCAATAATTAATCATTCAATACCACGTCTATTTCCAAGGAAAATATATGATTCTTCCTCGGTTCTTCCCCCTGCAATTTGCCATTTCATGAAAAAAAAAATGTGTTTTTTCACCCCCCTCCTTTATCCATCTATGCCTAGACTTTTGCCTCTGTTAAATCTCCTCCTAAAATAAAACACCTTCTAACTGTTTCCTGAACTGCCATCTAGTATGTCTACCTTCTTCAACTCACCTAGGGTCAACTTTGCATCTTGTTCAATTTGCTCAATCAGTCTCAACTTCTTTTCCTCTATTCTCTGAAAATGAACCCTATTCCATTCCTTTATTTTTGCCCCCACACTAGTCTCAGCTTCCTATGAAATTTCAACCTTTTCAATTTGGATGTGACTTGACAACCTTCCCACCACTCCTTTACATTTTGACAAAAACCAGGGTGAGATAGCCACATGTTTTCAAATCTGATGGGGGTGAGGCCATCACCACCTGTTCCTTGTTGGGAAGGGTAAAGACCCAATGATCAGAGGTGAGTCCAGGTAAGGGCCACCTCTCACTCTTCCATCCAATATGGTGAGAAAAGAAATTTATCCAGCCTAGAAAACATAGCCTTAATTTGCATGTTAGACCAGGTGAACAGACACTAAAATACAGGAATCTCCTTCAACCCACAATCATTGACAAAGTCATTGAATCTCCTCATACTTGTTGTTATTCTTTGTCTAAGATTGTTTGCCAGTCTTTCTTATAAATTTAATGTCATTAAACTAGGCACCAAGGGCAATCCCATTGACCCTTGATGCCAGAACTCCCCCTACATTTCAGCTCTCTGGCAATCTGCGCTTCCTGCAAAACTGCTTGAAACTCAACATGGATAGAGTCCCCCGCTCCAACAAGACCTGAAAATAACGCAATTATTTGGCCTTCTACATTCCTGAATACACCCCCTATTCCTGAGGACCTTGGATTACCAAGGCTCCTAGCATCAAAGTTGAGCTTTATGAATCCTTCTTCAAGAGGTACCCAAACTGAGAAAGGCCTTATCGTAATTTCTAAACTTTTCACTACGGCTGCTCAATTCCACCAGATATCATCAGAGGAGAAATGGGAAAATAGATCCAAGGTTTTGGCCCAGTGTATAGCCCTACTTACAATGCAATCCCAAATAGCCTCCTCATTCATTTCCTTAACATTAAAGATTTTAGCATTTCTCTCCTCCCAGATTGTCCAGACCATAGCAGCCCTAGCACATCTCCACAGGATTCTACCCCTTCTCTTAGGCCATCTGAAGGTTGCAGGGTCAAATAAGCTACTGACCCGCAAAAGCATAATCCACCTGCAACCAAATTGAATAAATAACATTTCCCAAAAGCCTGCAACAACAAGGTAGGAGTTTAGCAAATGGTAACAGCTCTCACTATTAACTTTGCAAAGAATACACCAACTTGGGGAAATACAAAGGAAAGATCTTTTTTGTAGATTGTCCAATGTGTTTAGACTTCCCAACAAAGAGCTCCAACCTTGGGTGGGATAAGTTTGGATCAAACCTCTTCAGAAGGAAAGGCCAGAGAGAAAGAAGTCAAACACAAAAAAAAAAATGAAGCACAAGAGAAAAGGCCCTTAGGGTGACGGATCCAAACCCGACTATTTGGTAAAGTTTTACAATCCAAAACTTCATTGTTCCACACAGTCAGAATACCTCCAAAGTTACCCCAAGAGGGTGTCATTGCCCAACTAATACCCTGAGCCCTCCACAGTCCACACACTCCAAATCCATCCTTGATCTATTTCCCCCAGCTTGGTTTTTTCAAGGTATCAGGATTCTCCTTCCTTAACTTTTCCTTAATGATCTTCCTTTTTCTAGAACTACCCAACTCTTGCACAATCGAGCCCACTTTATTTTTCAATTCTTGTTGAAGCCCCAATACTACTTAATCTCAATGTTATTGTCTCTTCTCCTCTCTCCCCTTCTACGGAATTCTAAGTCTCCCTCAATGTTAGAGATCAATCTCTCAAATTCACTAGGAGTACATTTTTTAAGGTTGGGAAGAATTAATCTCGGCACCCAACTTTTCAACAAATTCAGTTGTTGTTTTGATCTCATCTTTCCCTGTATCTTTCTTTTGCTCCTCTTGATCTCCTTCACTTTGCTTCACACGCGTTTCCCCATTTCTTAACTTTGTGAACTCTCCCACTCCTTTTTTTTCAGCTGCTCTAGGGTGGACATAATCAACTACCATATTTCTTCTCCCTCCTCCCCAATCACCAAACCCTCCCCCCTCCCTCCACAAGCCTTCTCTTTCAACACACTAATCGACTTCATTGGACAACAACTTGTTTTTTTTTATATAAATAAAGAATCATATTCCATTAAATCAAAGATTAGTTACATGAAAATCCCTTCGAGAGGAGCGAGGTGCCGCCTCTCCAAAAAGAAAACACAAAAACTACATCAAAGAGTACATAAAGGTTAAACCAAAAGTTACAGTTGCACCCAGAATAGTGTTTCCCTATTTGTCCCTTGTTTTGCCAAGAAATCAGCAAATGCATTTACTGATCTCCCAACCCACTGTACTGTTACAGACATATTCCTCGTCAGTCATTTGAATTTCTTTAACTCATTTTTGTAGTCCCATGTGACATCCTCCAGATTATTTAACCAGTCTACCACTATCTTAATCCCCTTCAACCAGAAGCTGCTCCACACCCATTTCTTTTGCAAGATGTATTCCTTGTATTGCAGCTAACAGCTCTGCCCAAATAGAGTTCCAAACACCTAAAGGGGCAGACTAAAGTAAGACAACCTCTCCAGCCTCATTGGACAACAACTTGTTCATTGGGGCTTTTCAACAACTGAACAAGGAAGCAAAGATTACTATCCAAAACATCAGAAAAAGAATTACCTTCGGCCTAAACCAAGGGATTGTGAAGAGGCGCAAGAATGGAACATGCAGGATGCTCCAGTCCTCAAGATAATGAGCTTGATTTCATTTTAAACTTTTTCATTAGGAGACTCCACGAGATTAATAACATATATCAAGCTCAAAGCATTTTGTTGCTTCTCTTTAGTTGGTGTGCTTTCACTTTGCGGCTATATCTTCCTATCTTTCACCTCATGTACACCCTACCTTTGTCCTAAATATGGTCGTGTTTCCTTCTTATGCAATTGCCCAACGAACACTTCCAACTCCATGCCTCCATGGTCTTACTTCCAAACCCCACTTCATTGCTGCCCAATGAGGGTTCTTTTGATTGAGTAGCTTGATCACATGTATCCCTGATCTCTTTTGACAAAAGAATACTGGTATTTATAATGTCCTCTTCTTCAACTGTCTCTTTCCCAATTAAGTCCACAGTTCAATACTCAACTCCTCTGCATTACTATCATCCAAATAATCAGAATCCATCACATCTTAGTAATCAATCACCTTTCTTTTCATCTTGTTCTTACAAAGGCATTGAATAACGTGGATTGGATCTCTCTTATGAAGGGGTACTAGGCTCTAGCTACAGCTGCCATTGAGCACAATCTTAGCCTAGCTACAATGCGAGGAACAGGCTTTGCTCTTAGGGTTACTCAAAGAAGACGACCATAGACTCAACTTTTGGTCTATCACCGCTTTATTATTAAGAGAGGTCATGCACCATGTTATGCTAGGCCAATCTTCTTTTGATTAACTCCTAACTTAGTTGGTTTTAGTGATTTAAAAGGCATGCCTAAGGGTTTCAATGGACCAGTTTTGGATTGGACCCCGTTCAATCCAAAATCAATTTGGATGGATTGGATGGACCAACAAGACATATTAGATTGGACCAATCCGGTATCTAGTCCATTTATATAAGATAAGAATATAGGTGTCAATGGACCGGGTTTAGGTTGAAACCAATCTAAATTAAAACGAATTTGAACAGATTGGACAATCCAAACATTAAATTGGACCAGTCTAAAATTGTCCAAAATATTCATTGGATTGGATTGAACCTGGTCCATTTGTAATGGACTACACTGGACCAGATCGGACGACCAAATCCAATCCAATTAACACCCCTAGGCACACGGGTGAGGCACATGTTAGGGTATGCACCTCGCCCAGGTCCTAGGTGTACCCCTTTCAAAAGGTGCATGCCTGATGCGCCTCAGCCTCAGCGTAGGCATGCGCCTTCTTAAAATTCTGCATTTTTTGCTTTTTTTGAACCTAATGGTAGAGCCCTCGACCACACCCCTCAAGGCGAGCCCGAACAAATCCATGTTATGGTCTTAAATTCTTGTTTCTCACATAAAAAAATAATGACTTTATAACTTTAATTGCCTTTTAAGAAGATTTTTTTGCATTTTTTAAATTTTTGGCTTTTTTTAACTTTTTGACTTTTTTTATTTTTTAGCATTTGTTTGTATTTTTATGCCTTGCTTCAAAAAGGCACACACCTCACCTTTCGCCTCAGGCACAAATTGGCCCTTGTGCTTTTAAAACATTAGTTGCTTCAACCCCCCCGGTTAAGAGAATATGAAATTTTATGAATAAATTGCTTATTCCAAGAAAAAAATACCCTTCATCTTCTCTAACACTTTGGCTACTTTCTCCTCCACATGACCTCTAGGACTATGTAAATTTTCCTCACACATGCCCAACCTGCCACTAGAACTGTTCACAAGTCGGGCTAAGTAAAACATGTTCAGGTCCAAGCCCGAGCTCGAGCCCAGCCCTCGTATAAAGCCTGAAGCCCGAGCTCGAGTCCGAAGCTCATCCAAGAAGTTGGGCAATAAGATTTTTTTTATTTCTTTCAACAGTAAAACTGATTTATTTATATTAAATTACCTCAAAACTCAAAAATGCAAAGATATCTCACTATAACTTAAAAAAGAGAGAGAGAAAAGGAATAAAGAATAACATAAGTAATATTTTTATTTTATAAAATATTATCAGGTTGGGCCTAGGCTCAAGCATGGGCATTTTTCAAAAAGCCTGAGCCCAGCAAGAAAAAAAAAAGCCAGGCTTAATCTTGTCCAAGTCAGACCATGAACGAGCCAATCCAAGCCAGCCCATGGGGCTACCCAACCCATGAACAGGTCTACCTACCACCTCAGCTCAATCTTCTCCCTCTCATCTTCCTCTCACAACATCACTTTAGGCTCTAATCTTTGTAGCATGAAAATCGACAAGGTTGAAGACCTCCAAAACCCCCCCTACAGCCTATGCAACCTTCTTAAAGATAGAGGCCCTCTAGAGATTAAACAGGAGACCAAACAGTTTCAATGAGATTACCCCATTGCCAAGCAATTTTTTGTTATATCAAGGGCTCCAGCGTTCAACACCATCACCACTCCCTCATGTATCTCAACTGTTGAAAACTTAATCTGTCTGTTTCCAACATCCAAAATAGCGTTGCCCTCGTCAAACAGCATCAAAATAGCAGTTGCTCTGATTTTTAGCAGATCCACCACTTGCTCTAAAGATCGTTTTCTAGTCAAGCCCTCCCTTCTTTGCTGTCAGCAGCAAATGTTGTTTCCAATCCCCTTTTTCCCCTTCCAACAATATCTTTGGCACCAGTGATCCAGTAAAAGCTTTAGCTGTATTCCTACCTTGAATCTTCTCCAATTTTTTCTGCTCATCCTCAACCAGCATCTTCTCCTCACAACCTTCTACTCTTCCACCACAACTCAGAAATTAGTCCCCATTCTGTGGCATGCTTCCCTTCCGAAAAACAGATCAATCTTCTTTTACCCTCACCAAAGTATTCAACAACTGCAGCAAAAGAGCCTTTGTTTTTGTTCTCACTGCTACAAAATATGTTTCATCTCCCTCATAGATAGATACTAACAGTTCACTTGTTTCTCCAAGTGGATAGCACCTTCCAAGAAACCTTGAAACCACAATGTAGCTTTACCTCTCAACAGTATCATTACCTTCCTCAACTCATTCATCTTCAAAACTGCACCTCTCCTGGTCCTAACTTCCTCCAACACAAATGCCTTAATATCAACTCTGATCTTCTTTTTCCATCGGGTCACCGGAGTGAATCTCATATCATCCATGGTCACCCCTTCCCTCACACACATTGTCAAACTAGTCCTATTCTTGATAATAAAAAAAGAAAATTTTATTGATAAAGAACAATACGTCATAGAGGTGATAAGAGAACGCCAACTTCAACATCCAAAAGATAGAAACATGACAGCAAAAAGACATCAGAAATCATTAAAAAAAAAGAATATTACAATGGATCAGCCCATTGATTCTAATTCTAGTAAAGACCAACATCCATTCCCTAGAGATTTCTTTGAGACCTCTTCAAATTCTGGTAAGATTAGGATCCATTCCATGATTCATTTTCCACAAAGAATTACAACCTTTTTTTGATAAATCAAATGATTAAAACTTGATTCCTTCAATTTTAAGGAGTCATCAAAAATCCTTCTATTTCTCTCCTTCCATATCTACCAGCAAATAGCAAAAGGAACACAGCTCCAAGTAAATTTTGCCTTTGTATTTCCTCTTAATGTAAGCCAACTAGCAAATATCTCTCTTGCAAATCTTGGTTCCAAGAGATCCATATGGAAAAGACTGAAGAAATATCCCAATATGTACTTCACATAGCAGCATCCATAGCACAAATGCATCGCATCCTGGTTCCCAGACATGCAAGGAAGGACTCTTGGCTCATGTCAGACAAATGGTAACCATTCGCAGCATCAAAAGACAGATCTGGAACAAGGGGCATCAGCTGCTGATTCACAAGTTCTAAGTACCACTGGGCATGAATCATCCGGGAAGGAGAAGAAAGGGGGAGCATTACCATATGAAAGATGGTGAGTCAAGCAAGGATAACCTATATCATCTACCTGTATATCAATCAAAAGTGATGGATCAACCAAGATAACCAAAACCTGACACGGAATTTTTTATATTCTAAAAGGTGGACCAGTCCAAAGGTAAAAATACAATTTCAAGAAGCAAGGAGTAAAACTCTGGCTCAAGTGTTGGCTTTGTGCCTAATCAGGTCCAATTTGTCATCCATCTTGGGGTTCCAGCAGAAGAGAAATGGAACATTCAGAAAGTGCCCTCAACAAGGATACTGTCTGTCAGAACTGAAGCCTTGCTTTGGTACCCAATAAAAAGCAACCACAAGGGACAATGACAAATCAAGTCAGCGAGAATTTTGTAGATTGGTATACAGGTTCTCTGTTCTTGATGAAGGAAGAAGACAAAGATGGAAGAAGTAGATCCCTTCGGTATAATTTCCCCAGAAAACTGGGCCAATTCAGCAAACAAAGAAGAAGAAAGAAACAACCAATGCAACCAACTTAAGAACAACTGGAACTAGTGGAGGAATGCATATGACTGGATTCTTTCAAAATTTTGGACTGTTGGTGAATTTCATGAGGTGTCATTCAAGAGACCAGAGGCAGAGATGTGACCATTGAACAAACGGCTCTGCTTGTAAAAGAAAAGGATATAGAACAAATAAAGATTTCTTCCCAAAATAAATCTAAAAGTATCAAAAGACACTCAAACTTATCTTAAAATCCCCTTAAACCAATTCCATAAAAAATAGCTTTAAGGCCCAACTCCAAAGAAAAAACGTAAGCATCCTAAAACATTTCCTACATCAGGGTGTTACATGTTAGTTTCTAGACAAAAAAAAAAATTCTAGCCCCATGCACCAACTCATGCTCAATCATCAAACAAATTGTGTACAAATTCTAAATTTGGGGTTGAAAAGTCAAATATCAAGTTAGCAACAGGTGTTCCAATATGCCACATACACATGGAATTAGCATTTTGCTTTGTACAAATGCTTCAGAGATCAAGAACTCATAAATATGCATATAACTAGGTGAAGCTGATATACTTGTGTATTCTAGATGAAACAATAACTCATTTGTTTGATAGATATGATGAAGAAATGAGTTTAAATTTTTTTAATCAGTAATTAAGAGTTAGAATTATAGGCAATGTTGTGAATCCTGAACCAGATTGGATATCTGCCAGGACTGGGAATTTACAATGTAGCATGCTCAATCATCAGAGAAATTGTTTGAATAATGAAACAATTTAATTGTCTGGTCCTAGCTCAGTATTCAACACACTGACTGAAACTGTTACAAGTTCCAAAGCAACAAAAGTTCAAAATATGTCTTTGCAAACATGTGACAGAATGGGAGGAGGAGGAGGGAGCAAGAGACACAAAGAAAGGGACAGAGGGAGGGAAGGGAGAGAGAGAGAGAGAGGGAGGGATTTCTGGTATTCAATGTTTCATCCTCTCCACAATTCATTCATCAATTTTACATTCAGTACTCAGTACCAAGCATCAATTCAAGACTAAAAAGCAGAATGAACTTGCAAAACAAAAGGCTAAGGTGAGGAAACCAGCAGCAAGTTGCAGTAGTTCTTAGTCTTTTGAACCATTCACCTCATTTTGAATCACATTTGGTATCCTAAAATACTTACCACTCTGCCTTCTCTGGTTCCATGCGAACAACTTCAGCAAAACCAGCAAGTGCCCCTTCAGGATCAGTTTCAACCAAACCTGCAGATCAAAATTATAAATGTAAAAAAAATGAAAATAAAACAAAATTTTATTTGATTTTTAATTTGCTAATTGTTTCAACTCCACAATTTCTCTTTTTTTTTTTCGTGAAGAAGGTAACGTTTTATATTGCAAAAGAAAGAAAACCAAAAACATCATCTCATGTACAATGAGAGTCTGTACATGGGAATATACAAAAAGGCCTGAGAAATCAGCGAAAAAAAGGTCCAGCTTGCAAAAAAAAAGATAAAATCTGGACACCACTGAAATCCCTTTGTACACTTAACCAAGAAAACAGAAAGCCTATACTTTGTTCTTAACTAAAGCTACATCAGAACATTTTTTTGTCAAAAACTCGGCAATTCCTTTCCTTTCAAAGAGCCTACAAGATAGCAGTTGGAAAAATCCTCCAAAGCAGCTTGCCCCTTACATTCAAACCCTTGAAAGTCCACCCTTGCAGAAGCTGAAGGACTAATTCAGGCAGGCAAGAACAAACACCAAAGCAAGACCAAGCCATTCCCCATAACTGATGAGGAAAACTACAGTGGATGAAGATGTGATTAGAGGATTCAGGGATTACTTTGCAAAAAGGGCACAACATACTAGGAAGATGCATCCCCCTTCTGAGAAGCCAATCTGAAGTTAGGCATTTATCAAGAGAAGCAGTCCAAACCAAGAAGGAAATTTTCGAGGGTGCAGGGGATTTTCAGATTAAAGCCCAAGGGAAACCTCCGTTCTCTCTAGACACAAGGTAGTTGTAGAAGGGTTGGCTTGATACTTTGAATGAAACTCAATAGCTTAGTAAGTGGACCAATTTCCCAATCATTGAGATTTCTTCTAAAAGGACCCCAAATTATCTCACCATTAACAGAGTCAAAGCAGTCTTCAACCACAGCATCTTGACCTGAGCAATTTCAAAAGGAGAGGGGAACCTCTCACTCAAAGCAAGGTTCGCACACCATTTATCAAGCCAGAATTTGATATGATTAACCACCTAGTTGTTTTCATAATTCATATGCTAGCTTTTGTCATTTTCTTATTTTTTATGGTTTGATCAACACACAAATTCAACATTGTCTTGAACACATTGACACCTCAAATTTTGAACCAAGAGACAAGGAAGGACCTGAAGATTTTATCCAATCAAAACACAAGAGCAACCAAGGTATGTTTTCATCTTCTGCCCCCTTCTTTTTTTCTTTTTCTAGGACAAAAACAGGGTATCATGCCTTCTTTTTATTTTCTAAGTTTTTCCCCGTTTCTTTTTGTAACAAAATTCTCTTCTACTTCTTTTCATGAGACAAAAACAAGGGCTCAGCTCCATGTTTCGGACTTTCTTTTCTTTGTTCTTTTCCTTTTCATGAATATGTTGCTTTTCTATGTTTTGTTATGAAGTCTGTACTTATTTGATGAAAACCATTGATAATTATTAGTGAAAAAATGATTGTTGGTTGTTGTAAATCCTTAGGAAATACCCAGAATTTAAGTTATTTACTTAAAAAAGGAATCCATTGGGGACCTAGGTACCTAGTTGCTCCCATATCACTAGCGCCTTGACAACTGTGCCTTCTATATCATTAATTTATTACCATGCAGGATATATAGAAAAGTTTATATGAATACATGAATTCTTTTGTTTTTTCTTCTTTTCTTTGGGGCAAAATGTTGTTACAGTTTCTGCCTTTCTTATATCATTTATTTTGGTAACACGTCAGGAAGTATAGAAAAGAAAGAGTAAAATAAATGACGGGATATAGATCAGCAGTATTGATTCTTAGGTTTCACAAATCATGACTGCCTAAGCAAATGAGACATTATAACTCCTCAGACCACTTCGACTATCACTACTTAAGGAAAGGCATTAGGAAACACTGAGTCACTGACTAAGGTTGTAGCTTTTGCTAACTTGACCTTCCAAAATGTAGTGTTTTTTTTTTTTTTTGATAAGTAAAATGAAGTAGTTTATTCCTAGGGACCTTGCACGTTCAATTTGGTTTGATCAGAAAATAGTCATTTTAGGTAACTTGATAAAGAAAAGATAAATCAATAGTCAGGACATATCGGAAAAAGATAAGTTACTCAATCGAAAGCAAAAATAAGCATGCAATACTATTAAATGATGACGGAAGTGTAAAACCACAATAAGTACCTTTGGAATTGTAATATTGATTCTCGATGTCAACATCCTGCTCTTCTGGCTCCTCGTCCGAGTACTCAAATCCATAATCTTCCATATCCGCATCTGTACAAGTAACAAAATCGAAGTTCTAAACAAATTTCTATGCAACAAAATCGTAGAACAGAGCAAATAAGCATGCCAAATAAATTCATGGAGTCATTCTACAGTTGAATAGGGTATGAATTCAAATTTAACCAAAAAAAAAACGAATGAAACATAAAATGTAAAACGTAGCATGTTAGCTAATCGGGTGGCTAGATAAATCTCGCTGTTGCTGCTTCCAACGAAGTTCGAAACCTTAAAAATTTGTATCTTACACTCTATATCACTAAAAAGTTATAATTAAGGGTAACAGAATATGCAAGCAAAAGGGATTGTATCCAAACAGATTCAGGAGCACCAATTAACAGAATTTCACATAAAGTTGTAAATGTATCGCGAAAGCGAATCTATAACCTTCCATTGAGCAATTATCAAAATCAAAATAGGAACCTCAGATGCAGTAAATTCCATTCAAGCTGCACGCAAACCAAAAAAAAAAGAAAGAATGTGAAAATTTAAAAAAAAAAAAAAAATCACCGGAGCCCATGATTGCGTATCAAAACTTCAACTGCAGATTTGAGGAGGACTTTTTACAATTGGAGACGAGAAGTTTCGAGCTTCAGTTTGGTCGATTTGCAGGAATAATAACCGGAAGTACAAAATGAACTGGTTCGAATTTGTTTTTAGGGTTTACCGGTGAGAGTTTAGAACTTATAACAGAAATAGACACACTCTCTCTCTCCCTCCTTATTTTATGTTTTATGCTGCATGGAGCGCCTCCGATTCGTTTGGAGCGACGCGGTTTTCTGGACGGCCGTTTCTGTTTTATTCTGGACGGCTCTTTTGTTCGATGATACGTTCGATAATTCTTCAATCTCTACGACACTGTCGTAGCGTTGCGCTGAAACAACAAAATTAAAACCTTTGATTTATAGATGTGGCCCAACTGATCTCTTGATGGGGATATATCATTAAATCAAGGGATTGATTTTTTTTAGCCCTGTTACGATACTGTCGTAGCAAAGATGACCTCTATATGACTTTTGTCCACTCTTATTTTTATTGCTGATGTGGCAAGAAGAAAACGGGACGGCAAAGAAATGCTAGGGGTATCATACGTGGTTAAATGGATGAGGTGCGTGGTGAAACGTGAAACATTAGCCACTGACCAAATTTGGACGGTCGTACAGGATGAACGGTATGAAACTCTAGATTGCCAAATTCCTATACACCCACTGTGCAAGGAAACGGGATGTTTCCAATGCACACGGATGTGCCTGTGAGGCGCCCATTTGTGAGGATAAAATCTTGTTCCCTGTGTAAGTGCCATGGGTTTCTGATAATCATAAATGTAAAATACAAAAATCTCTCCACAAATTTCTGCTAATCATAAAAAATTTTCCTATAGTTTCATTTTAGCAAAAATCTCCATTCTATTTTCTGAAAAAAAAATTGACTAATACCTCCCTTCTTTCAATGACCAATAGGGAAAATTATCGGGAGGTTTTGGTATTTTATCCTAATCATAAAATTTTCCCATAAAATTCCAATCTCACAAAAACCTCCCCTATAGTATTGAAATAACCTTTCGCTACCTCCCATTCGTTATTGTCTTGGAGGAAAACCTTTACCTAATGCATTAATTTTTCAAAAATATCCACTTTACCCTGATATGTATATATATGGAAATTTATTAAAATACCCCCAAAAGAACTTTTTGGTTTTAATTAAAAAAATATTGAATCAAATTGAAAAGAAAAAAGTAATTTTACTCTATAAAAACCTTTGAACCAAGTGAATTCTATAAGGGCAAATCTGGTATTTTAAATTTTATTGAAATGTGCCCTTAAAAGTTGCGAGGGTAATTTTGTAACTTTAAAGTCTTAAGTCATTAACAGTTTGCCATCATTGCATTTTGAGCCATTGATAGCTACTAATTTGTATGAGATAAAGCTGAAAGGGAATTTGTGATTGTCTTTCTTTATTGTAGAAGATACACACACACATTTCTGGTATCTTCTTTGTCAATTCATTTTCATTGTAAAAGATGAAGCAGAAAAGTTGGTGAGAGCTCAGATGAAGAAAAATCTAACTACCTTGACAAATAAAGATTCCAAGCAAAGCATCTATGATATATATTTTTTGGCTACCTTCATTAATTTTATAAAAATAATTAGCGCTCAAATCGTATTCCTATTCAACTCTCTCTCTCTCTCTAACATTGAAATTCATGGGTTCCTAAATGAGCCCAACCCCAATAAACTCAAATTCACTCGTGGATTAGTATGGATCCTCCTATTTGGACCATACCCCATACCCTTAAGTATGTGCATGGGTCTTAACATTTAGGCATTGTTGTTGTAAATCCATTAGCATAAAGGAATGGCCCATGTGGGTCCATTATGAAGTCAATTTCAATTTCAAATGTGGATTACAAATCTTTTTTTATTTATGGAAATAATCCAACCAAAACCAATCCGAAGCTCTAAAGATGAAAATCTAGCCAATAATTAAAGAGAGAATAGTTGATTATCGACCTTATCTCTATAAATGGTAAATTACCAACCCTCTTCTTTATGAAGATATTAATGTCGTCTTGTCATTTGCTTGACTTGTACTCTTATATTTATGCTCAGTTTCAAATCATGAATGCCATTCAAGTTTAGAGACCTCTGAACTTTCCTTGCCCCATGTTCCACAAATCATTTAATATTGTCTGGTCTCACACTGCAGTTAAACATAAAGTTGGACTTCTGACTGTTAATTTGGAAATCCAAGGCCTTTGGAGAGATCCTAACTTCCCTTTTTGAGCATTATTCTTGGTGATTCCATTAAAGCTGAACTCGTAGGTGAGTAGGCATCCAATTGCTTAGATTGTGGTAATGGAAGTAAGATTGCTATAGTGGATGAGAGGTTACATTCATGTGCCTTAGAGATTGTTCTCCTATTAAAAAAAAAAAGGTGTCATCCCACCTAGTTTGGATTCCTAGGCCAGCTAATTCAATTTCAAGCAGGCTTGCTAAAGTTGGAGCATTGATTGAGTAGTAAAACCTTCCATACCAAAGCAGTTTGTTTGTTCAGTGCAGTTAATTTTATAATGTATTATTTTCTAGAGCAGGACTTCAAGTCTTTTCTTGTTATTCCTTTGGACATTAAGGCCATTATATATTCCCCAATACCCTTTGTTTCTTAACAAAACCTATTCTGTTAACATTGAAAAAAATGGACCATTGTAGAGATTCACAAAGAAATAAAGGAAACCAAATAGACTAAAAATGTCCTGTTTTCTATAATTAGCTATTCATGTTAAAGAGGATGTTGCCCATAGAATTAGAGCAGGGTGGTGCCAACCAGATATACCAATGAGACTAAAAAGAAAATTCTTGCCATTTCACCTCCCATCTGGTTACTGATTGCCATCCTAAAGGTCCAAGGAAGGACAGACAGACAGAGAGAAAGAGAAATGTAAAACATCCTGGAGATTGATTCCTAGGTCTTCCCTGAAAATAATAGTTTTTGCATTTAGACTTGTCAAAGTTAAAGATCTATACAGGACAATGGAAATTAAATTGTGCTTCCCTCATTCTTATATACTTAATCTTCTTCCATGGGGCGATTGAGTAGATGTCAGAATCACAAGTTCAGTCCACGGTGGCGGTTGATGACTGATGAAATGGCATGTGAAAGCAAAGCGCTAAATATTCCAAACATGAAAATGTTCCATTCAGCCAACATCAACATGGATTCAGAACAGGGCAGAGAGGAAGTGATGAATTTAAAAGGTTCGAGTTCGACTATTAGCCTACATCCACTAAAAAGGGGAGAAAGTTATATAATACTAATGAATTTAAGCCAATTTTCTCATTCAGCTTTCAATACCTAGCTAGTTCATAAGTTATCAATCAAAGCTTAAAAGGGCCTGTAAGACAAAGATGTTCTGAATTTATGGCTTATTCTTGGTAGTCCAGCCCGACACCATAGTGATTGGTGAAGGCAATTTGTTTTGAAACGTGAATTATTTCTCAAATCTCAAGTAAAAAAATGCAGTCTTTAAGTTTATGGTCGAGTTTAATTGAGTTGCGTATGTTTATAAGGTTCATGGAAACATTTTAAAGATGAGTGGTAAGTACAAAAAGGGCAGTAGTCCAGCTCAAAGAAAGGGCAATCACCTCCCATTTCCACATTCCCCATTCCCTGAATTGCCAGCAGTTTTAGACCTTTAATTAAAGCCAATAACTCAGCTCTCAAAAAGTTGCTCTTACCAACCAGCCTGAGTAGCTGAGAACTAGATTGCCACAATGAACCCCTAACCACTACCCTCACACCTGAAACCCCTGGATTTCCCAGGCAGCATCTATCAAAGTTGAGTTTAATCTTCCCATCTGCAGGAGGGGACCAATCTGCCATCCTTTGAGGTCTGTCAATTTGGAATCCAGCCACAACCACCAGGCCCACTACCTAAGTAGATCATGGTATATGAAAATGTTGTTTGACATGGTTTATTCATTTGCATTGAAAGGCCACTGACCATAGGAGTGTCTTTGTACAAGTTGAAAATGACAAGATGAAAGAATGAGAAGACCTTCACTACATTGGCACAAAAGGATTCTCTAGGTTCATTGAAGAGAATGTTAGTTTTACATATTTGCAGTTATGATGATAAATTGTTTGTTCAGTATATGTATATTGTTTGAAGTTATTTTACCTTCATGTTGTTAGACAAAAGAGGCCCATGGGGTGGCACCTACTCGTGCACAAATTTATATAGATAGACGGACACGCAGTGATGTAAGCATTGTCAATGAATGGCAGCAGAGTTATTGTAAGTACTTTCTATTTATGATTGGAGGATATTTAGTATATATGTAATTCTGTCTTGTGTTTTATTTTGTAATATCAGGTTATGTTGAGGGCCTATCTATTATTCTATTAATCGTATGTGGCTAGTCCAACAAGCCAACTGGTAATATGGGTTGTCTGAGAAGCCATCCGTTATGGGCTAATTTAAGCCAGCCTGGGCATCCTAGATTGCCCATATAAATTAATAAATTAAAATATTAATTTAAGTTCACAATTAAAATTACATAATTTATATAGCGAGCTGCAGACTGGCTATATAGCCCATTTAGGAGAGCATTGTGGACAGCTGCAGACTGTCTAACATATAGCCAAAGTTTACTCCCTTTGTTCATTAGAATAGGCAATAGGCAATAAGGCAATAGCTCTTCAACCAGGAACATTCATCAAGGAAAATATAAGTATGCATTATTTAGCATTAACATGTATAAAGGGTATCCCTTGTTTCTCATATATCTTTCCAAGAAGACCCCCAATCCACCCTGTCCTACCATAAATCAAGAACTTCAAAGGTGGTCTATTAACGGAGCTGTTGCTCCTTGAAACTGGAACCACCATATGGGTGGGATTAGGATTTCTTGATACATGAGAGGTTGAATTGCTATCTTCAGATCCATCAAAATGTGTTTCAGTTCCAACCATTACAAGCATTATAGGATGAGGCAGCAAAGCCCCAGAGACATCACCCCACCATATGGCTGATCTAAAACTCACCTAACCCAACCCTACTTGCACCCATAACCCCAAATATGGGTTGGGTTCCTTGAATACCCAACTTTCATAGATTTAGTGCATGGATTTTATTTGTCACATTAATCATTCATTTTTCATTAAATATGGACTGGAACCCACGTGAAATCCATATAAACCACCTTGTGTGGACATGAATTCTCTCTGGCACAGTTAACAGAAAAGAATCCCTTTGAAAACCGTTAAAACCTTCAAATTAGTGGTCAGCATGGAATTTACAGGAGAAAGTACGTGACCAAAGCCAAAACTATAAGAAATATACAAAAGCAAAAGCAACTTAATTCTGGAGTTACAGAACATACCCAGAGGAAAGACAAGAAGAACAATGTTCTTGGGTGTATAGGTGGCCATATCCAAGCAACTCCTGCAGATATTAGCATTTAAAACTAGATTTAGAACCCAAGTTGAAAAGAGCAATGTAGCTCCAACAACCTTGGAGAAACAAGTCCCATAGCTTTTCTTGAATGTTGCTCAGTGTAGAGATAAGTGTAACAAAGACTATGGTTTCTTAGGCTTCTTTTATAGGGAAGCATCGTCCAAGTGTTTGCTAGCCCCTGAACTAGGCACCATGACTAAGGTGTCCAATACGGATCATGTAGCCTTCATCAAGATTTCCAAGTAGATATTGCTCCAAGGATTATATTTCATGTTTGGATCTAGGTTCCCAATAATAAAGGCTATGAATAAGCCATGCAACTCTGTGGCAGCTTACAGCTACAGTTCTCTGTTAATTTAATACTTTTTCATACACAATGTATCCTAAATAAATCTTCCTGTTATTGATTGATCATCTACCAGCAGGTCACGTTTCTGATCAACTTTTCCAACTAATTAGCCTATTATAAGCTTATATATATATTTGAAAACTGAAAACAACAATGATCAATGAGGTGTACATTCAAGAAAATCTATGGGATCCCTCCTCTCAACCACGCCACCATAAGGGGTACATTTGAAAACTGAAAACAGCAATGATCAAGTTCAGAAAGGATTCAAGTTATTTGTTCTAGGCTTCTAGCCATTTAATGCCTTCAACATGTCAATTATAAAAACCTTGAAATATACTTCCTATTGATTCAAGTAATATGGGTAGTGGTGAAGGAAGATTTGGCCCGATCTCGTAATTACGCAACATGTGGCAAAGGCAACAGCTCGGCGCAACAGTGCACCCAAGGCGCGAGCACCATAGGGAGGAACCAGCGGTCCAAACTCCCTACTAGGAGCCCGAACTCCCTACTAAGAGCCCGAACTCTCCCTTAGGCCCCGAGCCAAACACAAAGGGCAGTAACCCGAACTGGCCTACCCAATGGCAGTTCAGGACACACCTCTATCCGAACTCAAGACTTCACCTCGCTCACCACTCTAGCACTTCGCCCCCAGGACGTCAACCTGAACAACCGTACCATGCCTGACATCGAGGAAGTTCATATCCAGGAGCGGCGCACCTGACTGACTTGGGATCTGACGCTTGACAGCCGCCCTCCAAACGGTCGCCTGCCATCGCCACCTGCCACCGCCATCTCCAGTTACAGAGACGGCTCTGACAAGGAGCAGTGGCGGTTTTGTCCCAGCAGAAGGGATGACACCCGAACTGGCAGAAGCACAAAAGTAATCATACCGATCTGACAAAAGTCTCGGAGTGAGTGCACGAAGTGGTTATAAAAGGCCCCCTACCCCCAACTACAAGGTATGTGAACTTTGCGCCATTTGGTTTTATCTTGCCTTTGAGAAAATACCAAATTGAGCTTCGGAGCAATCTCATCGGACTCCCCCCGGAGTTCCCTCATCTTCTCCGTTTTCAAGCTCCCCGTTGCTCTAGTCAGAGGCAAGGTCGTTGACAGTTAGGACCGGCCGGATTGCGTACCATCAAGTAGCATCATGTTATCACCTTTGGGATTCGAAAGCTACTTTAGAAACCATCTTATACTGGGTCAGAAAAGGCAAAACTCAATTGGTATGCCGCAAATCAACCAAAAGATCATAACCAACTTATGTTTGGCCACAAGCAAATTCATTCCTTCTTTTGTTCTAGATCCCAAGGCTGTGAATATCCATTTCCTCATGAGCTAATGAGCTTTCCATAGGTATCCATCCATCACCCATTTTATATATTTGTAAATCGATTGTCTACTATAATCTCTTCTCATTGTTATTACTAATAACCACATAACTAATCTTGTTCTCACTTCATTCTATTTTGAGGATTAAATCGTTAATTGGATTAAAAAAAAAGAGAGAGATTGATGAAATCCGAATTCTGTTTTAGTATTCCTCATTCTTAGTCTGTCAATTTGTTATCTAATCTTACTATTGTGCTTGGAATCATCACCAATCTGATGCTTGATCTATTCTACGGGCAATTGGTTTTCTTCATTTTCTTTATTTTGTTTGAATTTGAATGGAATAGCTACCCGTTTCAATTTGTGGGAATTATGTAAAAAAATAAAAGAAAGAAATGCATGGTAGAAAAAGTCATGAGAGAAAAAAAAAAAAAAAAGAGGAAAAGGAAAGAGAGGGGATGATGACCGGGAAGACAATAGGTTAAGGATGATTCAGACTCTTTACAGATGAAAAATGAAGGGGGATCTGGTTGCAAAAAAAAAAAAAAGGTCTTAAAAAGAGATACAAAAAGAAAAGTAGAAGCATGAAAACCTATAATAATAATTCGATTAGCAGATCCGAGTTCTTAGTTTGATAAATGGGGTATATTTGCAAAGGGGAGGAAATAAGTTGTTAGAAACATGAATAAAAAAACTAAAAGAAGAAAAGAGAAAAATAAAGAAGATACAAAAATGAAAATGTAAAAAAATAGGGTAAATTATAAGGACCCCCCTGTACTATGATGTCAGTGACAAAGATCCCCCTGTACTATGATCATGAGACAAAGACCCCCTTCTGTTAGCCTTTCATTGAAGTTGGACGTTATAATATTTTTTAATCCCCATATTGCCCTTGTAATAATTATTTGAACAATTGAAAGAAAAAGACTGTTCATCTTCCCTAACCTCACACGAACAGCAACAGCAACAGACTTCTGTTAAAGTCCTTCCTCTCTCCCTCTCTCCCCGTATCTCTCTTCTTCCCCTTCCCCTTTCTTCTTTGAGATTTCCTCTCTGTTTTCCGTTCCTTGCAAATGGAGAAAAATTAGACTGGGCACACCAAAACAAAATTTCTGGGTGAACATCAACATTGGAAGCAGCTTGAGTTGGGCCCGATGCCAACCCTGTACTAATTGCTCCAAAATTATAGTTCATCTGATGATTATATAGAGTTACAACAACAGCAATCGTGATCTGAGTTCATTATGATACTAACCCATATCTAATTTGTGACTGAGAGGAGGAGCCAAACATTCACAAATTTATAAAAGGTCTTGGCCGATTGGCTCATGGCTGTGACTCCAAGCTACGAGCGGTAGTTGAATTGGTGGAAAGATTCTCTGGCCCTCGTCTTTTCCTCACCAGTCACCCCTTTACACACTCCATTATTACTATGTCTATGTAAGTGAAAAAAGAGTCACGAGAGAGAGAGAGAGAGAGTCTGTATTGTCTGAACATGACAACTGATCCATCCATTCAATTTCCAAGTGGCCCTTAAAAACTTTACCTCCATTGATACCCATCTCCCTATCCAACTATCCTTTGCACTTTGCTTTATTCTTCCCTCCCTGAGTCCCAACATGGACAAATAACCATGCTAGCGAAAGAACATGGCTAGTGTAGGAGGATGGAGCATAGAGGAGGAGAAGGCGTTCTAGACTGCAATTGCGATGCACTGGGCTACTGACGACTCAAAAGACCGATGGGAGAAGATTGCTTCCATGGTTTCAAGTAAGACTGCAACTGAACTGAAGAAACAATACGAAGTTTTGGTCGAGGATGTAGATGCAATTGAGTCGAGCCAAATCCCGATTCCCACTTATGTCAAGGAGGCGGCTGCCAGCAACAAAGATCAGCACCTCTTTCCTGCTTCTACTTTTGGGGCTGCTGATAGGAGGTTGAACTGTAATTTTGGAACTGGGTTTTCTGGTTGGGCACTGATTCAGGTGGGGTTGGCATCAAACCCAACTCCGGCAGGTTAAATAGGTTTTAAGAGAAAAAGGGCAAAAAAAGAAACTAGAAAAAGTTTAGTAGGGTATTTGGTAATTTAATGCATTCCGTCATCTGACTTAGCGGTCAAGGGGGTCTTTGTCTCATGGTTATAGTACAAGGGGGTCTTTGTCGCAAAACAAAGTATAAGGGGGTCTTTGTCACAGATCCCATAGTACGAGGGCCTTTGTAATTTACCCAAAAAATATTAGAGGGTACAAAGTTAAACTCCATAAAGAAAATACATAAATGGAGTTCCATAAGAAAACAAAAAAAAAAAAAAGATAAAATAAAAAACGAATCAGAAAAATAAAAGAATATAAAACAAAAATAAGTGATAGAACAAATTATCTTTTTGTATTCGTTTCTCGCTTTCTTTTATATTAGCATGCTCTTGACTAAGTAAATATTTGTGTATTCATGCTTGTTTGGGATTTATGTGGGCCCTACCTACCAAGCCCAGGAGAGGGGTGCTTAATCCCTTCCTTCTCCCATCCAAGTCTTATCCAGACTAGCGTAGTCGGTGCCTCAGGCCTTGGAGTCATTATTAAAACAAAAATGTTTTTAAAAACCATTCCCGGAGGTTCCATTACCTCCATTTCACATAATTGATGGGTGAAAAATCTAAATCATCCTAAGTGAGTCTTCCGACGCTCACATCTATACTACTTTAAAAAGCATGAATGGCTTCAAGCATTTAAGTTTGACTCAGTACATCTATACTACTTTAACTCTGACAACTAGCTCTACATTTAAAATTATAAAAACTTCCACCATGTCATTAGAGGCTTATGTGTTTGTTGCCAACATGAGGCTCTTAGTCCATGTTGGACACAACAAAAAGCCTATACTGAAAATAGGTTTTCAATTTCTCTCTCATTTATTTATCGATCTCCCTCCCTTCACCCACTCTCACTTTCCCAGTAATCTCTTGATCTTCTGCTTCCTCTGTCTCTCCCACTCTCTTAGCTTTGATTTGTAGCCAAATCAAAACCCCTCTCTCTCTTTCTCTCTTGATCATTCTCCCTCAATCTCTCTCATTATTTCCCCTCACTCACTCTTTCTTGGTCAATATCTCATTCTCCCTCCATCTCTATCATTCTCTAGTTAGTGTAAATTTCATAGCCAAAAGTTTCTTATGAATTTTTATCAAATTGGTGTAATTATTTTTGAACCATACCAAATTGGTCTCATGTTTTTTTATACAATTTGATTAATACCATATGAGTGTGTAAGAAAAAAAAAAAAAAGAGAGAGGGAATGAGAGAGAAACTAAGAGGAAACGATAAATAGAGAGAAAAAATGAGATAAATTGATATAGAGAGCATAAGTGTAGAAAGTAATAACTATTTTTATTTATTTTCAAATTACACAATCGTTGAGTAGATAAAGATGACTACGAGAGTGAGAGAGTGCGAGGGAGATTGAGAAAGAGTGAGAGCTAGAGAGAGTGTAAGACTAAAAACATTTTTTTTTTTTATTTTCCAGTCACCTAAGATTAAAGGGCAATTTCAGTATAAGCTTTTGTTGTGTCCAATATGGATTAAGAGTCCCATGTTGGTGACAACCACGTAAGGCTCCAATGATATGTTGAGGGTTTTTAAAATTTGAAATCTAGAGCTGGTTGTCAGAGTTTTCCCTAATTTAAGATTAATCCAAAAACAAAGCAATTTTCTCATCTAGATGGTGAGTCAATTGTCCAACTTTTTAAAGAAATCCATGATTAGGGCTGTTCATAACAAGACCTAAACCAACTAAACCGACCAACCCGGTCTGATCCAACCTAAGTTGACTGGTTTTTCTTTAGCACCGGTCATTTCGGGTTACAAAAAAACATAAACCGATGGTTCGGTTCGGTTTCGATTTTCATGTGTGAAAACCAAAACCGAACCAACTTAGATATATATTATACATATAATATATTTCAGATATATTATATATATATATCTGATATATTTCAGTTTTAATATATATTTGTGGAAATATATATATATATATATATTTTAGAAATATACATATTATATATAAAATATCGGTTTTAATCCATCAAATCATTTTTAATTTTCAAGCATCTAGCCTTTGCTTTCTTAGATTTTAATCATTTACCGTTCACACTGAGAGAATCATTCACAAAACCAATTCAAACCGACTAGGTCGGTTTTACTTAGTACTGGGTCAGTTTCGGTTTCATTTCTAGGTAAACCGACCAGGTCGGGTTGGTTGGAAAAATGCCAGTAAACCGACCCAACCGACCCGTGAACAACCCTACCCATGATGTCATAATTAAACAATAAATATTTTAAAAAAGATAGAACATCACAAATGAAAATATACAGAATTTTGTCGAAAACATTTGAGAACATTTTTGATGTTATATATTCATCGTATTAAATAAAAATAATTGTTAAAATAAAAGTTATTTTTATTTATAATAATAATAATAATAATAATAATAATAATAATAATAATAATAATAATAATAATAATAATAATAATAATTTTTTATTTGTTACAAGCATTTAAGTTTATTTTTAATCATATTGCTACTTTTATTAATTTTCAATTTCTATCTTAACTATGATATATCTAAAATCCAAGTAATTAATATGAAGGCAAATTTTTGATGTGCAACGCATGTGCTTAATTACTAATATATATATAATGCATATATATTCATTTTTAATATATAAATAATATAAAAATTGTATAAAAATATATAATATACATACATATGTACATATATACATATTTAACCACTGGTTTTTTATATTGTTTAGCTGAAACCAAATTGACCTGTTTGGTTAACCAGAATTTTCGATTCGGTCTTGTTGGTTTGATTTTGTATTTCGGTTTTTCTTGCTCATCCCTGTGAAAGGGTCTTTTAAGTCATATTTCGATTCGGTCTTGTTGCTCACCCCTGTGAAAGGGTCTTTTAAGTCATATTTTTGAAGTTTAGGGGTAGTTTAAACAGGGTTTTAAAATTGAGGGATACTTTATCATTGTCAGATAATTCGGGGTAATTAAAGTAATTATCCCTAATTTTGTCCTGATTAATTATCGATTCAGGACGGTTCTATCTCACCCGAACCAGACCCGACCCGGTGACAGCCCTAACTTTACCCCTCGTTCGCCTCGTCTCTCTACAAAACCCTAGAAAGTAGAAACCGAAGAGTTAGAATCGTTGGGGCCTTTCTTCCAGCTTCTCTGATTCTCCTCCGACTCTTATTCATGTGGGTCAATTCGATCACAGGCAAGTTCACGAACCGTCAGTGGTGCTTCTCCAACTCTTCTTCACCTGTTTTTTTTCCCGATCCAAGACTAGTTCCTCAAATCGTCGGTTGTTCTTCAATATAGCTTTCTTCTGTTAGTTATATTTGTTTTAATGATTTTTTCTAACTTATTGATGGTTGAATTCCTTGGCTTTTTGAGGTTAAATTGTTTGGCGATTTCGGGGGTGGTTGGGTTTAGGCGTTTTTTTTTTGATAAAGTTGGGTTTAGGCGTTTTTTTTTTTTTTTCTGATAAAGTTGGGTTTAAGCATTTTTCTAATCGAGTTGTGGATGCTCAAGGAGTTCTGTTTTATTATTATTATTTCCTTTGGGTTAGTGATTATGATGCTGAATAATGAATCTGGTGTCACTGTTTTTCAGATTTCTTTTGATGTTCTGGGTTGCATTCAGTTGGCCTGAATGTTTTTTTTTTTTTTTTTCATCTTTCAATTGGTATGGTGATAACCGATAAAGTCGAGGCCGGGGTTCTAATTCTCTTATTGGTTCAATTGCTTTGTGGAGTTATGGATTTTGTTCTTTTGTGATGGATTTCTTCGTCCTTAAATTGGTTTTTTCTTTTTAAATATTAATGGGACTTAAAATTAACGTTGGGAGTGTTCTGATTGTATTGTTGTTGGCTTGTTGTTTATCAAGATTTAATACATTCTTGCAAAATATATCTATCCATATATATGGAAATCCATCATAAGCAATCAAATTCTAAGTTCTTACCAGTTATAGAAACTGCAATATAAATTTGGTTCGGAAGCATAAATGCGTTTTTTTCCCTCAAGTTTTTACTCTGTAAGATTGTATTTATTTTCCTAATCAAATTTATTGGCCCAGTCTTAGTATTTTGGTGGTTACTATATTTGTTTGATTACCATAGTTCTGTTGTTGAGATACCCCTGGGTTTGTCAGATTTAATCATTTAAGAAGAGAAATGGTATGCGTTTTTTTCCCTCAAGTTTTTACTCTGTAAGATTGTATTTATTTCCCTAATCAAATTTATTGGTCCATTCTTAGTATTTTGGTGGTAACTATATTTGTTTGATTACCATAGTTCTGTTGTTGGGATACCCCCTGATTTGTCAGATTTAATCATTTAAGAAGAGAAATAGTTGGTTGTGATGTGGGTCTTTTTTTATGTAGTTGTGACGTGGGTTTTCTTTATGAGTTAGGCTTTCAAGAAACGACCCTTAATTATGATTGCACGTTCATACTGTCTTATTTTCTTCAACTTTTCTTTTTCATTTTTTAGTTTGCTTTTGTTATAAGCTTCGTTAGGTCCATCAGCTTCACTTCTGCACTATTTGTCCTTTTCTTTCTTTCTTTGATTCATCTTTTTGTTGAATGAACATTTGCTGATTGAATTTTCTTACAAATGCAGCTCACTTTTTTATACTGCTCTTCTGATAGTGGAACCACAGTGAGGCTCTTTTGTTTGGTATTGAAATTTAGGAGAGCTTGTGAAGTTTATGGTTCTTGAATTGGTGGATCCTTCTGGAGATGGCTATCCAACCAAGATTGCCGCTTATTACCTATTCATCAGAAATTGTTGATGGAGAACCGATCTACATTTCATCAAATTGTCTTCCTGTCAAGGCTGCACACTTTGAACCTGCAGGGCTTTCTTTCCATTTGGCTGCACTTAAGCTTCTTGGTTTAGGTGAGGAAGAAGATGCAAATGTCGAAGATCAGAATGTGCCAAGTGACAAGGGGCAAACTTACATGCAATACTCGGACTCATATAGCAGTAAGGGTAAAAAGAAATCTGGTGCTGGAGGAAAGCAGCAAGACCATTATGCTTTGCTTGGTTTGGGGCATTTACGATTTCTAGCCACCGAGGAACAAATAAGAAAGAGCTACAGGGAGACTGCTTTAAAGTATCATCCTGACAAACAGGCAGCCCTCCTTCTTGCGGAGGAAATTGAAGCTGCAAGGCAAGTGAAGAAGGACGAAATAGAAAACCATTTCAAAGCCATTCAAGAAGCTTATGAGGTCCTGATTGATCCTGTGAAGAGAAGGATATATGACTCCACTGATGAATTTGATGATGAAATTCCTACTGATTGTGTCCCACAGGATTTTTTCAAGGTATTTGGTCCAGCTTTCATGAGGAATGGGAGATGGTCAGTTAACCAACCAGTGCCATCTTTAGGTGATGAGAATACCGCAATGGAAGAAGTTGATAGTTTCTACATTTTTTGGTACAGCTTTAAAAGCTGGAGAGAGTTTCCACACGCTGATGAATTTGATCTAGAGCAAGCTGAATCTCGTGATCATAAGAGATGGATGGAGAGGCAGAATTCAAAACTAAGGGAGAAGGCAAGGAAGGAGGAATATGCACGGGTACGCACTCTTGTTGACAATGCCTATAAAAGGGACCCAAGAATACTCAAAAGAAAAGAAGAAGAGAAGGCAGAGAAGCAAAGGAAGAAGGAGGCCAAGTATCTGGCCAGGAGGTTGCAGGAAGAAGAGGCAGCTAAGATTGCTGAAGAGGAAAAGCGTCGAAAAGAGGAGGAGGAGAGGCTGGCTGCAGAAGCTGCTTTAAACCAGAAGAAAGTGAAAGAGAAAGAGAAGAAGCTCTTGCGCAAAGAACGGACTCGTTTGAGGACACTCTCAGCGCCCATTGTTTCCAAACGTTTGCTAGACCTCACAGAGGATGATGTTGGGAGTCTGTGTATGTCATTTGAAACTGAACAACTGAGGGGTCTATGTGATAAGTTGGAGCATAAAGAAGGGATTGAACAGGCCAGAATTCTCAAAGATGCACTGCGATTGAGTAGTAACTTGGAGGAAGCAAAACAAACAGAGAGGAACACACACCAGAATGGTTCACTGGTGGTTAATGGAAATGGGGACAGCATGCAGTCATTGAACAACTATGAGAAAAAAGAAAAACCTTGGGGCAGAGAAGAGATTGAGCTATTGAGGAAAGGGATGCAGAAATATCCCAAAGGTACATCCCGGAGGTGGGAGGTTATTTCTGAGTACATTGGCACAGGGAGGTCAGTAGAAGAGATTCTAAAGGCAACAAAGACGGTTCTTTTACAGAAACCTGACTCTGCTAAAGCATTTGATTCATTCCTAGAGAAGAGAAAGCCTGCACAAGCCATTGCATCTCCACTTACAACAAGACAGGAATCAGAGGGGTTAACAACTGCTGCAGACATTCCTGGAAGCAATGCTTCTAAGGTAGTTAGTGCAAATCAGTCTTCAAGCAGTTCTTCAGGCTACTGGAATACTGAAGGTGTGGTAACTGTAAATGGGGTATCTTCGAGTGCAGAGCAAGATGTGTGGTCTGCTGTTCAAGAAAGAGCACTTGTTCAGGCTTTAAAAACCTTCCCAAAGGATACTGCCCAGCGTTGGGAGCGAGTTGCTGCTGCAGTTCCTGGGAAAACTGTGAACCAGTGCAAGAAGAAGCTTGCATTGCTGAAGGAGAACTTCAGAAGCAAGAAAAATGCAGATTAGTTGGTTGGTTTATATCTGTTAAAGTGCAGTGAAGCTGATGCCAGCTTTAGCGGAACTTCATTAGTAATATCTAGACAAATGCTTTTACTTTTGAAGAGGAAATTGCCTCAGGGGCCAAGGAACTTTTTTCCCCAAAACGGATTTGTTATCATAAATATGGGTTGAAAATATGCATTTAATATTCTTGAAAGAGGGAGCTTTTGAGATGGATAGATTGCTAAGAGATTGTCCACACAATCCAATGTCAAAGGTACTCAAATCGAGCTTTTCTATTCATTCTTTGAGATCATAATTTCTATCCTAACTATACTTATGCATATTTTTGTATTTAGGAGAGAAAAGGATAGTACTTGAGTTACATTGATGCCTTTAAAAGCTGACCAGTTAGGTAGAAGAGTGCACCACCACTTGACTCCTTTCTAGACCAACATCTGCATGTATTGGCAGCTATTTTCTGGATCATGTTGTATCTCTTAAAAATTCGTGATGCTTTTCTGATATGAATTTGGATATGTTTATTCTATTACAGTGAACTTTTCTTTATCATTATTTATTGTGGAGACATTACCCATGTCAATGAATTGGTCATTCTTTTAGTATTTCTCTGAACATTGTTGCATGATACTACCAAGTCCTAATTCAGGCAATGGGGTTTAATGCTACTTGGAAGCTAACTTTTTTTTTTTGGCTACATGGGGCCAGGAAAGGTAATCTCTTAAGTATCAACTAAAAAAGGGGGGAAAGGTAACTTCTGAAGTATCAAAGCTTCTATCTCACCAAAATCTTCCTGCCCATCTAGCTTCAGTACCAGCGCTTTCTCTTTCTTTGGAGATGGTGTAGTATGATCTTAAAAACAACATGAGCAAATTCATGTAAGTGCCATGTACATGTAGGGATTTTGACTTTGGGCCTTGGCTGTTACATATCGTATCGGAGGCTTCTTGATACACTCCCATAATGGTGTTTTTTTTTTCTTTCTTCGGGTCAGACCATGGTTCAGTGGGTAGACGGGCCTTAAACTGACTCCTCTGAACCAGATTGAAAAAAAAACAAAAGAAGTGAGCCTCGATACAGGCTGGTACGCCCCTACTGGTGTATCGGGCTGTGTCGATATTTTGAACCTTGGTGCATGGGGATGTTGGGGAAACATCTTTTTTGCATTTTCCCCAACAGGGAGTGTTTCCACTTTGATGGTCTTATGTGGCATCCAATGGCACCTAGTGGCGCTTATGTGTTTAAGACTACAATAAACAATTGTGCACTGTGTTATCTGCCAAAACACTTTCTTTCCCAATTTTCAATGCTATAATATAGATACATATGTTGATACTTAAAAACACCATTTTTTTTTCGATAAATGACTTAAAAAACACCATTTTACCATACACATTTTGTTTTGGCTACTTGGACCAGACCCCTCCCCCACGTGACACCTTTTTCCTGATATCCCTTTACTTCTTGGTCCTTCACCCCTCTAATGGAGCTCATCCCTATAGCTTAGATGAGATATACAATCTTGACCTTTCTTCCACCCATTTCTTTTGTCCCCCATGTGAGAGCTATTATCACTTCACCCTTCAAAAAATATTAATTTTTAAAACCATGTAATGTTGCTTTTATTTTTTATTTTTGATAAACATGTAATGTTGCTTTTATTATACTTTATTGTTTAATTAAATTATTCGTTTTAGATCACTTTTAATGTTTTCTAGTTACAAGTTCAACTAAGGAAACAAGCCACCGTAAAAATGCTATAGAAACAAACTGAATTAACCAGTTTTACAAGCTTGGGTGCAGTGCAAAAGCTCGAGGAGGTTCCTTTCCAGTCAGCCCCCAAATCTCATTAAAGCATTACTTCATGATGTTTGAAAACTCCTCCCATGCCTGAAGGCCCTGGGTTACTCAAATAACATCCATCACAATTCAGCTTTATCATCCTAAAATTCAGGGAAACTGAATCAACAAATATATTCTGTGGCTGCCTTGGACACATCTAACCGTGACTTCATCCTCTCAATGTAGTCTTACAAGGGTTCCTTTGAACTCATCTCTTGTTGGAATCCAATATGCCATCCTTGTTGGAATAAAAACAATTCCACATTCCTCAAAGGATTGCTACTCCAGAACATAATTTCCCTATTCTCAGGACCGGTGGGAGTGGGGGATTCCATAAGGGCAGAAATCCTTGCTGCAGTACAAGGAATTCAGATCGCCAACCAGCTTGGAGTGGAGCATCTCTTAGTTGAAGGGGACTCTCAGGTGGTAACAAGGTGGTTCCTAAACTTGGATACCATTTGGGGCTACAAAGATCTCATCAAAAAAGAAAAGTGGTTAACCAACAATATGAGAGTTGAGGTAAAATGGGTTAGTAGGTCTGCTAATTCTTTAGCTGATGCTTTAGCCAAACAGGGGGTTTCTAGGGAAGATCTTTTTTGTGCTTCTATGTAAGTTGTTTTTATTAATTTGGAAATCTGTACTTAACTATTCCGGAGAGGTTGCAACTCGTGCCTTTCCTTGGGGACTTTGTACTATTGTCTATTGCTGTTTAATAAAATTATTTCAATTATAAAAAAAAAGGGACTGCTACTCCAGTACAACTCCGCATGATGTTTGCTTTTTATTTTTAAGGACAGAAAGCTAGGCTTAAAGTCTTAAACAAATCCATAATGTCAGAAAGGGATTCCCAAGAATCACAGTTATGGGGAAAAGGTGTTGTTTACATATAGCTGATATGTAGAAGCAGGATAATAAATGGTACAGTCCCACTACATATGAGGCAAGAATGCCCACTTAAGTTGAGAGATGCCAAGTTTTCTACATCGAATGAAGCATCATGCAAGTGTTGGCAATCTTCATTACAGTTTCCCAGCATAATGTTTTTGATTTTTGAAGGATTAGGACCTTCACTAAGAGTTTTAGCTGGAAAGAGGGAGGGATATGGAAGGATCACATAAGCCTCCTAAAGGAAGGACAAGAGAGCTGAGAACCTCCTCTAGAAAGGGTCAAGCATTTATACTCTAGAGTCCTTCCACTCTGGGAGAAGAAAGACATCTTTTAGGGACTTAAGAAGGGAGTTTACCTCCTCACTTTCATGTTCTCAAAGGCATTATCCAAAACAAAAGTCCTATGCCAGTCTAGATGGTCACTTTCAAAACATTAACTAACCAACAGTTGCATCAGTACAGGTCAGCAGCCAACTTTTCCGCCATGCAATCTGCGAAAGACCCACTTTTTCTAGATTCAAACCCTTCATCCTATCATTCAGATTGAAAAGGAAAGTAAAACAAAAGAATCATAATCTGAGAAAAACTTAAGCAGCAAGTCACTGTTTTGAACTCCTAATTATGGCCAAACTTTTAAATAAAGCACATAAGTAATTGTGGACACAACTGACTCACTTAAAACTCCATTTTAATCCAACTAGAATCCAGATAAGTAAAAAGCAACTTAAACCAACTCAACAACTTATGAAGTTTCTAAAAAAATCTAAAAGAGCCATAATAAGGCCCCTTAAACACTTACAAATCTTTTTAATGTCAGCTTGTATGCTCCATAAGAGGTAACACACTGTTGCTTATTTCACTTGTGGCATCAGGATATCTCCATCCATCAGTATTTAGGATCAATCATCTCTCTCTCTCTAGTTAGGATCAAGCATCTCTTATGTTGGACTTGGACGTTAGAGATCAAGCGTCTCTTATATGATTGTTGAAAGGATACAAATGTTGGACTTGGACATACTTAGGATATCAACACAGCATTTTTATACATTACCTGTCCTCATAACGGTTGGGTTGGACTTGGCACAACAGTTGGGTTGCTCCATTATGACCTGGGTGACCAGGGTTCAAATCTTGGAAACAGCCTCTATTTTTTATGTGCAGGGGAAGTCTGCATACATCTGTCCCTCTGCAGACCCCACATTGGCAGGAACCTCGTGCACTGGGCCGCCCTTTTTTACATGACCTTTTAAAAAGCTGAGACAGTATGTCAAAGTCCAAATGATTTGACAGCCTTAATGTTAGGTAGATGGCGAAGTTTCCGAAATGATGTGTTATACCTAGCAGACTTAGCCTCAGTATCAAGTACAATTGACTCTGTTCTAGGCTCTAGAAGCACAACTTTCTCTTGGATTGATTTCTTTTCGACTTGTGGGGAAAGACAGCAGTTAGCATACATGCCAACAGTCCTAGTTTCAGTATCAAGGATAATTGGCTTTGTTCTAGGATCCAGGAGGACAATTCCCTGATTGTCAATTTTTTCCAACTTTGTTGTGGGTAAAGACAACAGTTGGCATGATGTGGATTTATATGGAAGACACTTCTTTGATGTGTACAGTGTTTTCATACGATCAATATTTTGGATCACTAATGTCTAGGAGTTGGACACACTGAAGACATGCTTTATGCATCAAATTGAGGTTGAATCTGTAGGTTCCTCAATTATACCTTTACAAGGAATTGCATATTTCCTTTTTTCCCCTGACTCTTTGGCACAAATTGGGTTTTTCTCAAGAAACATGAAACAATTCATCTTTTCTTTGTGGTAATTGAAACAATTCTTCTTAGGCTGGCATTTTCATGCTTTTTAATTTGAAAAGAAGGATATTATGGAAGTCTATTCACTTTTCTATTTTTGGGACACATTGAAAGAATAGAATGAAATAAAGAGTGAAGAGTTAATAACATCTCATTATAAGATCTTTCATCTATGTCTAGCCATTATAAAAACTTAATCTTTACACAGCACGGTTGTAAAGTGAGTTCATGTTTAACAGCAACATCAACTTTGCTATCAAAATTTCACACTTTGTTAGCTTATTGAAAGAATAAAGCAAAAAAATTTCTAAAGTTTCCATCCCCACAACTAGAATAAACCCTTAAGTAGTAGAAATAAAGTATTAGCTTCTAATGTCTAGAATGGCTTATTATACTAATTTAGAAGTTAAGAACAAACAATTCACTGAGCGATTTAGATTTGAAGATTCTAGGGATTGTGATATCTGCTCCAAAAGCTGAAGTATAATACCAAGCCAACCAATGGGTACGAGGACAGGGCCTCCTTCCTCGACAGAATCTATGGCACAGGAGCATATCAAAGCAAGCTTGTCTATTTCCACTGTATCTTCACTAGTGTCAGTGAAATCTTCCTTACTATTATTGTCATCTCTGCCAAAGAAAAAACAGAAAGATGAAGAGATGGCAAAAATTCTTAAATACAATGAATCTGAAGGGGAAGATCTACTGATCATGGGGGGGGGGGGGCGTAGATCTAGCAAAAAGTTTAGACCCTGTAAATTATTGCTGGAATATGTAATATTATATACCTCAGGGGTGAGAAATCAGAACCAGTTGGAGAGTTGACCTTTCGCTGTATCTGATTCATACTTCTATTAAGCATGAAACACTCACATTGCCACACAGATGATAAATCTGAAAATGAGATCACATCATTCCCTTGAAGAGAATTGTAATAAAATCCCATTGCATGTGTAGATGCAAATATGGAGCTTGATAAGCATGCGAAGTTTCTTTTTGGACCATTTATCACCCAGTTAGAACCTATTTCCAGGCCAGAGCTGAATGCTTTTATGACCAATGTCCCATTATGGTAGACTTGTTCAGCATGCTTGAAGGACTGAATTTTCTGAATGCACTCCTTCTCATGTGCTGCACTGACATAGCCTACTTATTGAATCCACAAAGAAATTAAAATGTACAAGGAAATTTAAGTTGCTAAGAAGAAAGTCCATGCATCAATCCATCTTTCTAGCAAAGAAAATCTAGAATGCCATGGAGAATTTACCATGTTCATTAGAGAACATTTTTATGGCACAATGCTACCATAGTACCATGCATGATAGACAAATATTTCAATGGGGGCTGGTCAAATAGAAACCCTTGTACAATAAGGTGCTCAACAATGAGATTTTACATTTATTCAACTTCTCCGTTAACAAAAACAGAATATTAGAGTAAAATAAAGGCCAAAATGTAAAAACCTCCCCTGAGCTTTCTGACAATCATAAGAACCTCCCCTTAAGTTTCACTTTGACAAAAACCTCCCCTACAGTATTGAAAATACTTTTATTATTGTCTTGGATAGAAAACTTTAGCCTAATGCATTAGTTTTTTCAAAAATACACATTTTACCTTTATACCTATCAATCCATATGAAAGTTTATTAAAATACCCCCAAAAGAACTCATTTTTCATTAAAAAGATTCTCCAAATCAAATTGAAGAGAATAAAGTAATTTTGCTCTATAAAAAATGTTGGGTCTAGTGAAGTGAAGAAGGGCAAATCTGGTATTTTGAACATTGACTAAGGGTATCTTAGTGTTTGAAAATTGACTAATGCTATCCTACTGTTTCTTACAATTGACTAATATCTCCCTTAATGCATCTCTTAACAAAAAGACAAAAAAATGTTATTTTACATTTTATTCTTTTTCAAAATTTCAAAATAAAATAAATAAAAATCTTGGACTCACCCAATAACAGCTGTCGTCAATAGAAGAAAAAAACTTGCCTTTGAGCAGTAACAGAATGACAAGAGTGGAAGCTATTCGGAGACGGAGTTGCGGTAGAAAACCTGTGTTATGTGTTATGAGAAAACCTCTCTCTCGACCTGTACTCTCCCCCCTCCCCCTTTCCTATTTCTTATTCATCATAGCAGTCAGCCATTCGGAGACGGAACCGTGGAAGGTCCTGCCTTTCCATAAATCCAGCAGGTACTTAGAGACCACCGACAAAAATAGCATCTCTTCATCATGGTGGTCAGCCATTTGGAGATGCCTAAATCCAACTACCCCATTAATGGCAATCTCTTATTGCAACTCCACAGTGAAAAAAAATCAAATATCTCAACTCATCTCTCGATCTCTTTCTTCTAGAATTTTTAGTGACATTAAAAAAAATAAAATAAAAAACGAAGCTGGTAGGTTGCGTCTCCGTGCATGTCCCTGCTTTGCGATCTCTTACCAATGGTCTCTGCTCTGTGCATGTCCCTATCACCATGGTGGTCTTAGTTGAAACTCGACGACAACGAGAAGAATGAGCCTAGAGACAGGGTATATAAGACCTTCACAAATTTGCTTGGAGGATGCAGTAGAATCAATTGTGGTAGGTTGGAAACAGTGGAAATCCCAATAGGCTGTCTCTGCGGCTGAACATTAGAAGTGTTCTGAGATTAGGAATACTGCCTCTGCTGCAACAGGATTTCTGACAGTGAGAGGAAAGGGGCTGCCGGTGGTGGTCTAACTGGAGCGGCGGATAGGAGAGAGAGAGAGAGGAGGGGGGGGGGGGGGAGGGAGAGGACTTGCAGTGGTGTGGGGCGGTCATTGCAAGATGAAGAGCTTCAACAATGTTGTAGTGGTCACCGGCGTTCAGAACTTCGGATAGCTTTAGCAATACGAAGAGCACGGTGAAAAAACTCCTTGTATTGGTGAAACCCCTTCTCCTTTCAGCATGAGCTGATTCTCATGTTTGTTACTCTGTGCCTGAACCCAATAGGAAAAAGAAGAGGAAAGAAGTGGAGGGTAAAATTGGATATATATATATATATATATATATATATATATATATATGTACATTACGTATGAGGTTTTGACAGAATATTTAAGGATGTTTGGTAGAGTTTGTCAATTGTCAAAAACAGTAGAGGTACACTTAGTCAATTTTTAGTTTACACTTAGTCAATTAATTAAACTATAATAATTTCAAACAGTAAAGGTACACTTAGTCAATTAACTAAACTATAATAATTTAAGAAATTTACCCCTTTTATTATTCAAATGAAGTGATGGTTTAATTGACCCTTCGCAAGTCAGATTGAATAGCTTCATTGAAGTGATTCCATTATGACCTATTTCCTTGGCTGATAGCTTGTCAAGATTAAGAGACCGGTGGCACTGGGTTAGCATTTGTGGTTGGTATTGGTGGCATCCAATCTGGGTTAGTCTTGTATCTTAATGTTGAATAAGAAGTTTTTTTTTTGGAGATAGGGGTGTAAATGGATAATATCATGATCTGATCCTATTTTGTTGGATTTGGATATCTCCATTTCGGATTTTTGGATCACATTGGATGATAGGATTTGGTTAAAATTCGGATGAAATTTGGATCACCCCCTATCTAATCCAAAAGAATCCGATTTGAGACACATACACATGTTATTTATATTACATATTTATAATTTTTTTTATATTATTTATTTTTTAATAAAATATATATATATATGATAAAAATAATTAAAAAAATACTTGTATTTTTTATTTTTATTTATAAACTTATATTTTCCCTTTTCTTTAAATAATTTATTAAATTTTAAAATTAAATCAGATCAAATTAGATTTAGATATCTAATATCCTTATTAGATCGAATTCAAATCGATATTTATGAAATCCAACTGGATTAGATTCAGATTCGGATATATCTTGATTTGAATCCGATCCAATCTGATCCCTATTTGGAGTTACTATTGTGTACTTTGATTAGAGACACTCATCAAGTTACACGGTCCATTTTAGTGGTTCTTAAATCATCAAAACACCCCTCATTATACATGAAAAAACACATGAAAAGGCATAGCATATATCTACAGAATGCTGGCATAGTAGGGACGTTTTGGTCAAGAAAATTAATTGCTCTTGTTCTCCTGGATACAATTTTTAGTGTCTGTTCTTGCTGCCAGTAAGTTTTGGTGGCATTCCATTGAGTAATTCTGACTCGGGAATAAGGCTTCTACAGGAGACCCAACTTCCAGAACTGTGGGTGTTTATCAAAGCTGGAAAATTGGAAAAATCTGGAAAAGCTTGATTTCTGGGTGGAGAACGTCGTGGTTTTACTCTATTGGCACCAAGTGAGAAGCTCCCTTTCACACATTTTCCAATGTTTTAAAAATCTGCCTGGAAATGGACCTGCTTTTGCCTCTGGGTTTTGGTTCAATGGTTCAACCATTCAATTTGAATGGGTTGACTCGTGTCACTGACTTGCAACAACCCAAAGTCGAGCGATCGGACCCCATATGTTCAACCATTCAATTTGTTCTTGCCTTCTTAACAAGAGCTAAATCTTTGCAATTAATGGTAATGGACATATGGGGTCCCATTTGTTCAATTCATGGCTTCTTTTATTACTTTCCTTTTGATAATTAATGTAACTGTTTTTCATGGATCTATCATCTATCCTTTACATTTCAAATTTGATGCATTAGCCATGTTTATTAAATTCTAAAAACCATGGTTAAACAATAACTTAAGTGCAAAATTTTAAAATTTCAATCCAATCACTTGACTTAGTATCGATAGAAGAGGGTGAGATGGTGGGGAAGTATGTGGATGCGCTACCCTCATAGGAGTGGGTTGAAGAGGACAGGCCGTAGAACCCTTTTGAAAATGAGCAAAAATCAAATCGGGTCCTCTCAAAATATCTGAGTTTTGGGGAATTTCTTGGAATTTCAATTAAGGGAATGGAAGAACAGACGAAAAATTTGCTCGTGGCAATTGAACAAAGAATCCTACAGGAGAGAGAGAAGGCTAATGCCGAAGACCACGATGACAGCCAAAAGGACTCTTGATGGAGTCTTGAAACTCACCTGGGGTTTAAACCATAAGGCATGGACGAATACAGTAGGGGAAAAGGAAAGGAAGATGAAGTCTGGGGGAGTTTTCTTCTTCAGCTGCATTTGGAAACGATGCAAATGGAGTATAAATCCTGGTTCAGGGTAAATTTGCACATTGGTTAACTTTTGCCTGTATTTGGCAACATTACATTTATGCATTGATAAAGACAATAAATATTTACACTGATAATAAGATGTAAAAGCACATCAATAAAAAAGAAGTAAATTTGCATTCAAGTGGGCTTTTGATAAAAGAATCATATGCTTTATTGGAACTTGTGTTTGCATCCATTACAGCTAAAAGTCTATTTGGTAAGAAGGCAATGCAAAATTAACCTAATTTTATAATTTATATGAACCGTTTTACACTCTACATATTTGTATCGTTTTCAAATGCAGCCTTCTGAATTTGCAGGTGTGTTTCAGTTGTAAAATCTTTGTTCAGAATGCTGAAGAATTTGTCTTGGAATGTTCGGGGCTTATGTTTGGGATGGGGAAGGATGGTCATTTGGTTGCGAAGCAGAAATCGGATGTCTTGATTCAGGAAACAATGGTCACAAGTGTTTGGGATGAGGGTCATTATGGGTGGACATGCTTAAATGCTGATGGGATGACGGGGGGTTTTGGTGATTTGGAATGCCGATTCTTTAACAGTGCTATATTCTTCTGTAGGGGTCTTTCTCAATTTCTATTGAGATAGAGGATAATTAAGGATGGTTTTAGGGGGATCATCACAAGTGTTTATGGCTTGAATGATGAGTCCTCAAGACATTTACTTATGTGAGGGACTTAACCATATTAGGGGTGGAAAGTCCATGCCATGGTGTATAGGAGGTGACTTCAACATGATCAGGTAGGTTCTTTCACACGAGAAGAATTTTTAGTAACTTTGTAAATCGGAATGATTTGAGATTCCTATTGAAATGATGTAAATAAATGTGAATGCAAATATGTAGAGTTGGGTTAGTTTTGCATCGACAAATTTAACTTCTTATCAACCAGACTTTTAGCTGTAATGGATGTAAACGTGAACCAGAGTGCAAATTTACCCTGAACCGGCATTTATACTCTATTTGCATCGTATCCAAACGGAGAAACAACCCGGTAATCGCACCTTAGTAAAGTTATGCCATTTTTTGGTGTCAATTAAAGTTGTATTTTTTTTTTGTGAAAATATCAATTCATTAGAACAACTAGCACACAAGGGCGAACTATAGAATAGCACCACAGAAAGACAAAATAGAAATAGGCTTAACAGAAACTACAAGGTAAAACAACATCATGGTTTTTAAAAACGAACCGGTGACCGAACCGGTCAGGGGTCCGGTTACCAGTTTGAACGGTCCGACCGTTCGACCCGAATGGCTGGCCCATTCTGACAAAAAAAAAATGGAAAATGGTCAAAACCATTAGAATGGTTAACTGGCCAGTTCAGCAGTTTGCTGACCAAAATCAATGATTTTGAGGGAAAAAAGCGGTTTTGGAGGAAAACAGAACTGGTCAGGTGACCGGTTCCCGATTTTTCTGGTCCGACCGTCTGGTCCAGTCCGGTTTTGAAAAACAGTGAACAACATAACAGAAAACAGAAAAATACAGACAGAAAGAAAAAACGACTAAGCCAAAGAGCCCAAGTCCTCCCACACTACTGCACTTGGCCACACCGGTGAAGGATTAGACTAGCACTCTTCATGTTGTAAACCTCTCTTTGCTGCTTCATGAGCTAACATGTTGGTCAATCAATTTGCAAAACAAACTTCACATTTAAGTTTTCTGCTACGCAGATAAGCAGTCTTGGGTAGAGTCACAACTCTTTCTATCTAACCAGCCTACAAGAGCTTTGTTATCACCTTCAAACAAAACATGATGTTGTGCAATCCGGCCGGTCCTAGCTGTTGATGGCCTTGCCTCTGAACAGAGCTACAAGGAACCCAAAACGGAGAAGATGAGGGAACTCCGGGGGGGAACCCGGTGAGATTGTTCCGAAGCTCAAGTTAGTATTCTCTCAAAGGCAAGATAAAAACAGATGGCGTAAAGTTCACATACCTTGTTCTTGGGGGTAGGGAGCCTTTTATAACCGCTTCACGCACTCACTTCGAGGCTTTTGTCAGGTCGGGTATGATTACTTCTGTGCTTTGCCAGTTTGGGTGTCATCCCCTCTGCTGGGACAGAACCGCCACTACTCCTTGTCGGAGCCGTCTTTGTAACTGGAGATGGCAATGGCAGGTGGCCGTTTGAAGTGTGGCTGTCAAGCGTCAGATCACAAGTTACTTAGGTGCGCCGCCCCTGGATACGAACTTCCACGGTGTCAGGCATGGTACGGTTGTTTAGTTCGGCGTCCTGGAGACGAAGTGCTGGAGTGGTGAGCGAGGTGAAGTCTTGAGTTCGGATAGAGGTGTGTCCCGAACTGCCATAGGGTAGGCCAGTTCGGGTTATTGCCCTTTGTGTTTGTAAGGTTCGGGGCCTAAGGGAGAGCTCGGGCTCCTTGCGGGGAGTTCAGGCTCCTCGTAGGGAGTTCAGACCGCTAGTTTCTCCTTTCGGAGTTCGCATCTTAGGCATGCCGTTGTGCCGAACTGTTGCTTTTGCCACATGCTGAGTGATTACAAGGTTGGGCCAAATCTTCCTTCATCAAAACATTTTGAGACAAGACAAAGTGTTAATAAAAAGTAAACTTTCTAGCATAGCTAGAGCTTCAGTTTGAAGAGCAAAACCAGCAACAAGTTTCTTACACACTGTAGCTAAAACAAAACCACTACTATCTTGAACTACAATACCAACTGCAGCCAAGGGTTGACGAAAGCTCCATCGACACTGACCTTAAATCAATCACAAGGTGAGGGGATCCAAAAAGATCCAAGGCTGCTAACCTCATCAGAACGGGGCTGTATTGGTGATGATAAAACTGCCATCCTCTGAAACTCATGAACCTGTCTCTTCACCCTGTCAAGAACACCAGTTGGGTTAGGCTTTGCATCATTGAAAACAACATCATCTCGTTGTAACCGGATATTCCACAACATGTAAGTAGAATTAACTTTTAATTCTTCCTTCTTGTCCTTTTGAGCATTACAAATAAAAAACCAGTTCTTTAGCCAATCCATGAAGGTCATGCATCTGGACCAGGACCGAGTCTGTAAACTGAGATGGCTTCCAAAACCAGCAAGCTGCTGCTGCTTCAAAGAACAAAAGGGTATGAATAATGGTTTTTTCTTCCTTGTTACAGAGAGGACACACAGAATCATTAGTCACTTTTCTTTTAAATAAAATCGACTTCACAACCGAAGCACTATTACAACATTTTCAAAGAAGCATTTTTAATTTGGGTGGAGCTTGGAGGGCCCATAAAGAGGACCAAAAAGATTTATCATCCCCTCGATGACCTCCATATGACTCTCCCTTGGCTGTTATCCCAATCAGCAATGGGAGGTCTGATTTCTAGAATTTTTCCAGCTATGGCTGGGATGAAAATTGATTGGATTGGATTGGTATTCCAGATTTTTGTATTTAGGTGGAAGTGGAATAAATCCCTCACTTCTGAAACCTCTTGTATATTCTAGGTTGGGCCCATAACTATCCAAGTGTCTTTCCATATGAGATGCCTCTACCAGAGCCAACACCCCAGCAAGCACCCTCCTTCACAACTTCTCTACCCTCAAGAATACTTTTCCAACCCCCTGAGAACATAGCCATCAACACTCTATTTCTTGCTCTCCTGCTATATTGCCCCACCCTCAGCTAATTGCATCTGGCCTTTTGAGCCCAAAAGGCTTCCTCTCCTTGCAACCACATATTAACTTTATTCTCACAAGACTTCACCCTCTTAGAGGAAAAGCGGTGGCCACTTTCTTTTGACGGAAAATTCTCGATCAGTACTGTTATTTTGGTCCTCGAACTTTAAAATACGACAATTCAATATCCGAACTTTCAAAACATGTCAATTCAGTACCTATTGTTAATGGGTTAACGATAGGTACTGAATTGACACGTTTTGAAAGTTCAAGTATTGAATTGTTGCATTTTAAAGTTCGGGTACCAAAGTGGCATTAGACCCAAAGTAGAGGGTACTAATCATGAATTTTCCCTTCTTTTAAGACACATTTAAGCTCATTTTTGGCTTCTACATTTTTTTTTTTATTTAGATTTCCAAAATTATTCCAGTTCCACTTCTTAAGCTCGGACTGCATCCGTCTACATTTCAGGGATAAACTCCCTTTTGGCTAGATACAACTGCCTCAATTACCTTTGCACAATCCTCATGTGAGACATCTCCTCAAATGTAAAGGGTTTTCTTTGTTTCCCCATTGTTGGGCTCAAATCCAAAACTATTGGAAGATGATCTGAACCCGAGGACACTAGGTTCAATGTTGCTGCTTCAGGATACAACTCCAACCAAGCAGGGTTTACAAGACTTTTATCCAACACCTCTCTAATGGAACACCTAACCTCCCTCTTGTTATACCATGTAAATTTTGGCCCCCAGATTCTGATATTAATCAAACCTATAGATATATTCCTCAACACTCTATTGTTTCTTTGAATCTCCCAATTTCTTGTCTCTCTACCTCCACATTTTCCCCTTTGTTTAAAATAAAATTAAAGTCACCAACACAAAGCCAAGCCCCTGTGGTTCTATTAGCTATACTCTTCCAAAGATCAAAGAAATTGCTCATCTTTTTCCTACAAGGCTCACCATAACAAAAAGAAACAATGCCAAGAGTTGTTTTTCTTGTCCTTGATCTGGAACGAATTACATTTTTATTTGTAGAAAGAATTTTCAAATTCAGATCAGCCCTCCAGAACAAAGCCAGCCCCCCTAAAAGACCTCTAGGATCAACCCCTAGCAATTCCGCTCTCGTAGCATTTTAAAACGTTTTTTACACTACCAAATTACATTTAATTTGCATGAAGAACACAATTTTCGATTTTGTTCGCTTTTTGATGAATTATTTATCTAGATAAATGTATTTATCATCAACTCCTGGTAAAATGACTAAAACACCCATCCATCAGTGTTTGTTCTATTCTTCTTTCTTTCCCAAAATTGCCCTTCCCTTTTAATCAGGGAACTCTAACATGCGTCCTTTTTCGTTTGGCCAGGAGTGCTGCTGAATGTACCGGTGGAAACATCACCATGATTAATAAAATTCTTCATTTCTTAGTAAACATAAAAAAAGGCTTTGCTTATTCATTTTAATTAAAGACATTCCTATTCTATCCCCATATTTTTTCAATCGGCTGCATGGGTTTGTAGAGAAGAAACAATCTTATTCTTTCCCTCTAATCTCCCATGCCCCTATCACCTAATCCAATCCAAAGAACCTCTAAGAGAATTGCCGCCTGTATGTAACCATCGCCATTGAACGTTTTCAATTTTTTTTTTTATTTTTTTTTTACTTTTTTTTATGATAGAAAGTCTAATAACTTATCTTGAATGATAAACAAAAAATAAGTGTGATAAATAAGAAATATTTTTATATAGAAATATAAATAATTTGTAGAAAATTTTAGAAATACAATATTATTGTTGTCATCATCATTTAATATCATCATGCGCAAAGCACATGCACATTTACTAATTATTAAAAAGATATTATAAATTAAGAAGCAAAAATCATATATAGTGATGATATCCTATGAGAGTTCTCATGGTTTTCAAAACTGGACCGGACCAGACGGTCGGACCAAAAAAACCAGGAACCGGTCAGGTGACCGGTTTTGTTTTTCCCCAAAATTGGATTTTTTCAAAAAATTGTTGTTTTGGTCAACAAATTGCTGACTTGGGCGGTTGAACCGTTTGAACTATTCAACGCTTTTGACCATATTTTATTTTTTGTCAGAACGGGCTGACCGTTCGGTTCAAACGATCAGACCGTTCGACTTGGGAACTGGACCCTTGACTGGTCCGGTCTCCAGGTCGGTTTTAAAAACCTTGAGAGTTCTAGTTCCAGCTAATACCTAGGGAGGTAAAAATTCAGGCCTCATTTGATTTGCGGGACTAGAAGTCTAGAACCATTCCCATTCCTGGTGGAATGGCACTCCCCTATTTGAGGGAATGGTCATTTCCTCCCCCTCGGGAATGGAATTCCATTCTTGCTGATTTCAATTTTCATTCTCATTCGTGCCTAAACCAAATAAACTATGGTGGGAATAGACCACTCCGACTCCAATTCTGAAGGATTTTGATTCTGATTCCCATTTCAACTGTGAACCAAACAGACCCTCAATTTGTTCTAATCCCATGTTGGGCTTGAACAAGTGCTCAATCCCTACCTGATCCATACCAAATGAGCTCAATCAATTATCGAATTCACTACAAGTAAACTCTTGACAGATATTCCCAACAAAGATATGATGTATGAATAGCCCCCATAGTTCTCAATCTTGTCACATGGAAGTGTTAAACATTACGATATTTTAAAAGGTTAAGGTGCGGGTTCGGATGCTAGGATCTCCAGATGTCATTCTTTATTGGAAGTAAACAAATAAGTTAATATATGCATAAAGTGACTAAATCAAGTTTTATGTTTTCATTTATTTATAAGCAACGGTGCTTGGTTATAGATTTATATATAACAAGGTTTAGGCCATAATGTAGTATCCAATTTCAATTCCAAGCTAAGAGTAGTTATAAATGAGGTGCCTTGTGTTTGAGGCGTAAGCCTCCCAACCCCAAGTTTTGATGGGGCTTATTCAGAATGTTATTGGAGGCCCATGTTGGTCATTGCTTGAATGCACCAAATTCCAAATAAAGCTCAACATGTTGGTTGATATGTTTCAATTCTCTCTCTCAACCATGAGAAACACTGAAATAGAGTTCCCATGTATCAAAGTATTGGGGTCCAATTTAACCTTGATGTCTACTCAACCAGTATATCCACCACACCTGCCTTACTACATTCCCCACTCATCTTGGTGCCAATCCCCACAAAACTAGTAGTTATGACTTAGATGCATCCTTCGAAAGAAAGAAATCTTGCGTCAAGATATGTTAAAACTTCGAGATAACACACACATCAGAAATATTTTCCCATAAATTTAACATACAAGTACAGAAAATGTTTTTGATTAACATGCTTTTTGCTGATAGCAGATCCGAGCACAGTCATGGATCTAATTTGATGTTGCCTTCTTAAATAGGGGGGTAGATCCTGGTTCCAATGGACCGTTTCTGGTCTAAGTCTAATTGCTGAAACTCGATAATAATTGGATCTTGCTGGGTTATCTTGTGTGTTCCAACCCAGTAAGCTAGAGCCCACATTAATGATAATATCTATTACATTATGTAAAATTTACATGAGGGCTTTTCATCTCCTTTTCGTAGGGTCTAGGGCTGTTCATAAGAAGGCCCAATCCGATCAAATCGATCAAATCGATCAACTCGGACCGATCCAACCTGAGTTGGCTGGGTTTTTATCAGCATCGGTCGGTTTTGGGTTGGAAAAATTTATAAACCGAAATATTGGGTCGGTTTCGGCTTCCTTGTGTAAAAATCGAAACCGACCCGAAACCGAATTGAACTAATCTTCCTACTTAACTAGTCTTCTACTAGAACTAGAACAACCCTATCTTCTAGTTCCTATTTAACTAAATTGTATATGTCCTAGTTTCTATAGTCTTTTACACCAAATAGCAACCCATTAGGCAATTACAATTAGAATTATGAGTCATCTTTTACCTAGATTAGAATTTAGAAAGTTTCTTTAAATATAAATGTTTAAAGACCAAAGGTGAGACAAGTTTCAGAAATAAGGTTTGACTACAGGAGCAAAACCGAAACCGACCCAACCCGACTCAAATCGACTAGGTTGGCTTTGCCTATCAGTGGGTCAGTTTCGGTTTCCACCTCAGGTAACCCGACCAGGTCAGGTCGGTTGGGAAAACCTCAGTAAATCAACCCAACCCGACCCGTGTACAACCCTAGTAGAGTCTCAAACTTTTATTTTTTAAGTTATATCATAGCCCTTATTCTTTTTCTAATTTCTAATTATATCCCCATCTTGGACATCTCTCTTCTCACATAGGAGCCATTTGATAACAGTTGAAGTTGTTGAACTGAAAATTTATCGCTTTATTTTTTAGTTACTAAAATAATTAAACAAAAAATTTTCAAGAGTATAGTCATCCAACTAACTTCAGTTTTCAGTCATTAGGCCGCAACCTCCTTAAAAGCTTATTACCAAAAGATATAATAATAAGTTTTTCAGTTCAGCATCTTCAGCTGTAACAAATGGCCCTTAAATCCAAATTCAGTCTTATATTTGATTGCATGCACATATATCACTAATATATATATACAAGGCCATCACCCAATGTTGATTGTATGTAGGAGCAGAGCTAGGATTTTTGCTCTGCCCCTGCTTGTATATATGGGGTCTTGGGATGGGTGGAGATTAAACATATATTCTCATGCTTGCCATCCGAGATTTTACTATTATATGCATGCATTATATATAAATAAAATTTACATTTATTGTTATAAGTACATATATTATATCTAAAATATATATGTATATATAAATTTTATTTATATTTATACATCTACGTATGGTGTAATATAATCTAACATATATTTGCAAAATATTCATTGGCTTAGTTATAAGTGGGTCTTATCAGTCAGACCATATATCTAGACCTATTGCTTATAAATGCATTTTCTTATTGGATCGCGGTCCAAGTCTACCCTAATCCAGCCCCGGTCCATTGGCAAAAGTGCAGTGCTATCAATTAGGTCTGTATTGCATTGAGTCATACGTGGACGCCAAACAGATTGCTCAAAGGATTAATTAACCAAGGGTTGTTAGCTAACGTGTATGCATGGTTTTGTCTAGAAAGCAAAAACAACTACCACATTAGTACAATTATATTGTTTTTGCTTTCAAAAACAAAATCAAACAGATTGGAGAAGACCCTAAAAAGTCTAAACCCTAGCACAATAAAACTTTGGCAATTCTACATGCTAGAGGCTATTGTAACAATAATCATGGTTTAAAAAAATGACTTGGAAATGGAATCGTTTTGGCCACTGGTTTTTGGGTCGATAATCTGGTTTGAATGGATGACTTATTCTGACAAAAAAAATCAAAAAATAATTAAAAAAAAAAGCAAAAAATTGTTGAATGAGTCAACGGGCCGATAGTTCGACTGTCCAAATCAATGGATCCTTGAGTGATTCAATGATTTTTGGCTAGGGACTGGGTTTGGGGAAAATGAAATCGGTTGCCTGGACAGTTCCTATGTCAAACAGCCCGGCCGTCTAGGTCAATGGCAGTTCAAAAACCATCACAACAACAATATATTAAGAGGTATTTGCCAATATGTATTATTTATTTTTTCAAAACAAAAATAACTGCTTCACCATTAAATTTATATTGCTTTTGCTATTATGGCCAAGGTTTCAAAAACTGGACTGGCTACAGAACCGTTTTGGCCATTGATTCCTGGGTGAAATGGGTTGACAATTTGACTACTTAAATTAATAGATTGCTGACTAAGTCAACAGTTTTTAACTCATGAACAATTTTAGGGTGAAATGAAACCAATTATCTGACTGATTCCCCCCAGGTCAAACGGTCCAACCGTCCAACCTAATTTGATTTTCAAAACCATGATTAAGGCAATTGTTTTGCTTTGTAAATCAAATTCATACATATTGATGAAAACCCCATAGTTGTTATACTGGCCTCTTGCTTATTCCATGTGTCCACATTTTATATGCTTCCTATCTTTTGGGTACTGATTTATATGGCTTCATCAATTACCTCGGAATTAATTAATAACATGCATCCCTGATCAAAGTTGCCAAGGTCTCTCTAATTGGTTGTATGGGAAACTTGGGACCGATTCTCACCTTCACCCAGGTAATAGGAATCATGGGTATGGGGGATTGGCCACCATCCATCATGTTTTCTTCAGCATATATATATTCATCATAGGGTATGGGGATTGGCTACGATCCATCATGTTTCCTTCAGAATATTCATATACTAGTTAATGACCCTGTATTTAGAAAGGATATCTTGTTTGATTTAAAGGACTAAATTAGGTTTCGTTTGTAATTAAATAAATCGATTCATCTTGAAGAACAGGACCATGCCAAAATAGCAGAAAGTCTTTGTGCTGTTCTTTTTTCAAGATTTGATCTGTGTTAGTCTATTTCAAGATTCAAAGTATCGAGGGCGTATCGACTTGTATTGGTACGTTTTTTTAGGTTTTATTTATTTTTTTCTTAAAACTGGTTTAGAGGAATCGGTTTAAAGCTTGACTATCCTCTTAACCATGGTCTGACCCGATACAATCCCTGAAGAGGTGTACTGGAAAGCCATTGATACAATACATATCGATTGATACGAACTGATACATATCCATACTTTGAACCTTGATCTGTCTTAATGGCTTTGTATTGAACAAGGATATTTTTTATGAGACCTGCTAACCACATACTAAGTCTTGAGTCATCTAGCTAGTCTGGGTTTTTATTTGATTTAGGGGGCTAAATTAGTTTCATTTGTAATTAAACAGACTATTTCGACGGAAGAGTGAAATCCATACCGAAAGTCTTAATTTGTGTTAGATCTGATTTGTTTTAGAGGACCTACCCACTCTATACATACATTTTTTTTTGAATTAAAGCTTAGGTTGTGTTTTGATAAGCTTCGCTTTTAAAGCCCAACAGCACAAAGCTTCAATTTTAGGTAGTGTTTTGGAGATTAAAAATGTATTGGCTTCAAATTGATATGTTTTTTAAAACAACTTTTAAAAAACGCTTAATATGCATTTTTAGCTCTATTTTGCTTTCAACAGTCCAAAGCTCAAAAGGAAAAAAGTTTATCCAAACAATGCAATATTTGGGCAGAATGGAAGGCCTGGCCATGTTTTTGAAAGAGAAACCATCTTGCCTGAGGAGTATAATAAATTTTTTTACTGTATACTTATCTTCTCAAGAGACTTCACAACAGAATAGAATCATCTAGAATGTGTAAAAAAGCCTCATTAATGGACAAACTGTAGTGATCTTTCTTAATTAATGCCTGTTTGGGAGGGCATTCACATCACGGCTTCAGGCTTTGCTAGGTGGGTTCCACATCCGACAGCCTATAAGTTATGTTTGATAAAAATCTAACTTTTTAATGGATCTTATTTTGGTAGCTTCTATTAGGGGTGGACTTGAGCCGAGCCGAGCTGAATATTTGGCTATTCGAGCCCAACTTGCTGAAATTGTGTTAGGCTCGAATTCGAGTTCGGTTCGGTTCAAAACTCACAAGTTTAAGCTCGGCTCAGCTCGAACTTGACTGCAGGCCATATTTTTCCTAAAAAATAAAAATTATATATATATAAAAATATTTTTTATTTTACATACAAAAATGTAAAAATTATAAAAATTATTTATTATATATATACATAAAAATATTTATTTATTATACTAGGCCCGCGAGCTTCATGAGCTGAACTTCATTGGACTCGAGCCCGGCTCGATTAACAAATGAGCCTATATATTAGGCTTGAACTCAGTTCAAAGATCAATTTAAACGAGCTAAACTCGAATATCTCATGAAAAACTCGGCTCATGGCCACCCCTAGCTTCTACAAAATGATTTAACTCAATCAAAGATTCAGCCCTTCCAAACAAGTCCTTAATTTCATTTCAATTCCTAGTATCAAAAGCCCCCACCTTCTCTTCTCTTTATTATATGCATGCACAATTGACATTTGATTTTTTCCATGCAGCCATGATTTATCAGAGATATGAGGAATTAGTCCTTAAAAAGAGCAGACAGTCGATGAAGGTGCAAGTTAGTGCATCTGGTAAAGTTTGTTGCCAATACTCGGAGGTCAGGAGCCTTGGTGTGTGTTTTAAGTCTGGGCCCAATCTAATTCTACCCTCGTCTTGGTCAAGGTCCTTCCAATGGGTTGTCTTCCACTATTGCTTCATATCCAGCTCATCACATTTGTCTAGTATCTTGTCCCAGCCAAAGATGAAGGACAAAATTGCTATCTTTACAGGGCTGGAGCTATTGGATTAGAGCATTTTTGTCAGGGATTATTGGACTGTAAAATAACCATCCCAACTCATGCAATGTAAAATCGTTGGATTAGGATTATACAATTAGATTAATGTTTTCAAAATTGGACGGTTGGACCAGAAAAATTAGGAATCGATCACCTAATTGCAAACGGGATTTCTTACTCACTTTTCCTACCTATTCTCTACCGACCATGAATTACAGCCACACATCTTTATTATGAATTGAGAGATGTGTGGCTGCAATTCAGGACAGGTCGAGAGTGGGTAGGGAACCTGGGTTTATCTGACTGGTTCTATTTTACCTTAAAATCGTTTTTTGATAAAAAAACCATTGATTTAAGTAATAAATTGCTGATCCAGGTGGTCGAACAATTAAAGCATCAACCTGGACAATGGTTTTTGTCCGTCTTTATTTTTTTTATTATTTTTTACTTGTATGTCAGAATGGGCCATCTGTTTGGACCTGATGACCTAAAAATGGTCCGCAAAACAGTTCCTGTTCAGTCCGGTTTTAAAAAGCTTGAACTAAACAGAATCCACATGAGGAATATTATGTCATTTTTCAAGTGGGTCCCTGTTTTGTTGGTATATACATGCTTTACATGCAATATTCCAAACATGTGGTCCAAGATGGGCTTGTAAGACTTTTCTAACCTCAGAATTTTAACAGATGGAGGGTTGACCATCTTAAAATTTTATTAGCTATTGAGAGGAGAGAATGTAGTTTGCCTTGTCCCAACCCAACCCTAAAGAATACACTTCTATCCCCCACAATATCAGATCTGCCCAAATGCATTAAAAGAATGTGGGTTGATCAAAAAGATATATCCGTGGAGCATAATGCATAACTATGATTAACATTGTGTTGGGTATCATTGTTATTTCTACTTAAACATTTTGGGTTGACGAATAAAAATTAATATAAGACTGTTACTTGAAGGGGAATAGTCTAATCATTATAGCTAAAATGACTCTCAAATCATATGTGATGTGATAATATATCTCTCTCACTGATTTATATTGATCAATCCAAAATGTTTCAAATAACAACAATAATACCAAACACAACCTAATTGATCCCACTTATTTTCTTAGCATGCAAGTAAAAAGGTTCCAAAACTTTTGCAGCCAAGTCTAACATCTATCACCCATATTCTTCACAACAAAAGTAAACTACACCCAAACTTTTCTGTTGTATTTTTTTGTGACACTTAAACCACCCTGTACTTATATGTAATGTCAAATTCGAAAAAAAAAGTGAGGGAAATGACAAAATTACTCATAAATCATGCTTATGTTTGTTTAAGAAAAAAGACTGAAAGAGAATAGGGTGGAGGGGTTGGTGGGGCTAATGGGATATAGGGATGTTAGTAAAAGATATTATTAGGATGTGGTAGGTAGTGGTGGCAAATGAGAATAAAATGGTGATGGTAGTAGGCGACAGAGTGAATATATAGCAGAGCTCAGAAGTTGAAGTGAGTGGACGTCTGGAAGGTTAAAAGTATCCATACACCAAATTCTCTTGAGAAAAATTAGCATAGAGAGTTTATTTCAATTGATATTATTATTATTATTATTATTATTATTATTATTTTTTATTTGGTGTTCAAAATTTAACAATGAATGCATCATATCGGTTAATAACATATAAAACAATTAAAATAACCAAATTCTATTATTTAATGCATTAATGGCCTTAAGAACATATACCTATATAATATCAATACTTCGAACCAAAATGGCGATGATGAGAAGGTGGGGTGAAGAGGGAGATGGTAAATTAAGGTGGCACTTGGTAATGTGTCTATCTCGTGGATGGACCATTTCAATCTATGCTACGGGATGAATTCCTTGTTCGGTTGGTCGTGTGCGGGACCAATCTACACTATATCGTGGACCATTCCCATCCACAATCCAAAATCTCGGCCACACATATATCTTGTGGATGTGGCCATCTCACAACATTTTCACACTATATTTTGATACAATACATCTCTTCTAAATACTTTTTTTTCTTTTTAATTTTTATATTTTAAAATAATAATTTTTTAATTTTTTTAATATTTTATCAATAAAATAATATTTTTTAATTTTAATTCTAGCACAAGCCCGACGGTGCTCCTATTCCACTCTTTTTTATTTATTTAAATATTAAATTTTTAATGTTTTTATCAATAAAATAATATTTTTAATGTTATTTTTTCTTAATATTTATTGGTTAATATTAATTTATCGATGCCTTTTTTCAATATATTTATCATACAAAATGCAAAAATTAGACATTTATAATTGACAGTGTAGCTCATTTATAAAATGTATATGTAATACATTGATTCAAAAAGTGTGGTGTGGACTGGTCCGCACCACGCCTACAGAACGACACTGTGGGTGTGGACTGGTCTAATCCATATAGTCTGTCCATAGTTAAGAACAACTATAGATTGTGGTGAGTGTGGATTGGTCCCTGCCATAGGGTGTGGTGTGGACCAATCCACACTCACCAATTTCTCATCCACACTACAAAACACCCCTAAGTAGGTGTTTGGCATTAATGCTGGGAATACAACATTGTTTTCTCATAAAAGTGGTGCTGGGTCTATCTGAGTTGTAAGCACAGTTTTTTGGTGCTACCACATAGGCTGTTTTCAGCATTGGTCATATTATTAAACGTCCAAAATGGTGTCACATTGATGCCACATCATTGCACCATTGGCAACAACGGGCTGTTTTTTTTTTTTTCGGAAAACATTGAATTTGGCGTTTCTTCAGACCACACTTTTCCAATTTCTAAGGTGTGGTCTAAAGCAATGTTTTTTTTTCCTAAAAAAATGATACCAAATAAGAGGTCATTTTCTGAAGCAACGCTTTTTTAGGATGTGACTTTGTTTTCTTAAAAAAAAAATGACATCGATGCCAAACACCGCCTAAAGTGGTGGTGGCTGAAGAGGTTGGCTTCGATCAATGCAAGTGAGGTTAGTGAGCTACTGATGGATTTATTGACGATCTTTTTGGTTCATATCCAAAATCGGAATTGGAATTAAAATCTTTCAGAATCAAAATCGGAATGGTTTATTCCCATAGTTTGTTTGGTCCATACAGGAATGGTAATGAGCATTTAAATCAATAGAAATGAGATTTCATTCTCGAGGGGCAAAGAATGGCCATTCCCTCAAATGGGGGAATGCCATTCCAGTAGGAATGGAAATGGAATTCCAATTCCACCCAACTAAACAGTTGGAATCGGAATAGCCCATTCTGTTTCTAGACCCCCTATTCTTGCGAACTAAATGAGGCTTGATTTTAGGTAGTACTCATGGGTCAAGGAAAGTGAGCTTACAGAGAGATAATGAATAAAGGAGTGTGTGAAAATGATGATTGAGAGCATGGTTGAAAATATCACAACATATAAATACACATGGATCGATAGGCATTGATTTTCATCAATACTTCAAATAATGGAAGTTGAGAGATTTCAATTGTTTTAAATGTTACATTTGATGTAATAGAATGTGTTGGAGGGAGATTCAAAATTTTAAAAATCTCTTTTGCCTCATATTTTTGAGTTTTGTTTTTTTTTTTCCTCATTTGAATGCATGTGAAGACTCCTTATTCCACATTGCTTGGGAAAGGAGTTGAGTTGGAGTATATCTATAAATTTGCTATCTCTATGAGTAGAAGGGTAGGGACCTATAGGAGAAAAGCATTATAGATATTTTCATGCATGTGAGGGGGGTTGGGGGTGCTTTTCACATGTGCGCGCCGAGCCAGGTTGGGGTGTGGCATTGTTTGTGTCTCTTGTCTGTTTGTTTAAAATGTTTTCTTGTCTGTTTGTATCTCTTCCTCTTTGTGTCTTTTCGAACAAGTGCACTATTTTGAAGAGGCCTTTGTCTGAAAGGACACTTCTATGTCCATTCGGGTAATTGAGAATACTCTATAAAAGGAGTTTTGGTCGACCTAAAAGCACACAACTGTGCACTCAACATATTCTTGTTTTCTCGGTCAATCGTTCTTCTTTGTGCATCATTCTTTGTAGTTCACGAAGGTCCAATAAGCGAGTGCATGCCTACCAGTGGCCTGTGGGCTGTTTTATTTTGGCGACCGATTTATAATCACCTATCTACACCATAGAGAGAAAATGCAATTTTAAGAAGAGTGATCAAATGGCATGACTCGGTTTCACAATTCTATAACACTATAGATTTGCAAATTTTTGGTTTGGAAAGTGATTGCATATTAATTCTATTATGCCTTCTTTACTATTTTCCAATAGAAAGCCTATCAACCAAGTCAGATAAAAAATAAAAATAAATAGATGTTTCGATTATTTCAATCATGTTGTGCATGAAGAGTAAGGATACTTTGAACCTTGGCTGGGAGAGAATACAAGAGTTAATGGTGATGTTTGATTTGTGGAAATATACATTAATTCTACCGATGGAAACACCGAAATATCATTGGATGGCATAAATGTTTATTAATTCATTATGGATACCACTTTGACAAACCACTTTGATTCCCATGACATTGAGTTGGATAGCGTTGGTTAGTTGGAGTCTTGCTGTTATATCACTTTCATCGTTGAGATTATTTCCGTAGTCATAGTTTTGTTTTTTGTTAATTAGCTTATTAGGAGCCGGGTGCAACTCAGATTGGCCGAAGCTATCATTCTATACTGATTTGGACCAGGGGTGAAGCTATATTTATTTGAATGGGGTCATTTTAAGTTTTTTATTTGGATTTTGGATTAATTAATTGAGCTGCGTTGCGTTGATAGAGGTGCTTTTGAGAGGCTACCTATGATAGCTTCAATAAAATAAACTTATTTTTGAATAGGGATTTACGGCTACTTAGGTTTCTTGGCTCTTATAATGTCACAAGTCGCTGCATAAAATTCTTTGTAAAGGGTTCGGATGTAATAGGCATGTTAGGTAAGCATAATGAGTGAGTACGTAATAGATGTGTGACACATGTTCCAGTTAATGTGTCTTTCATTCAAATGTTTTTGTTTTGTTAGAAATTATCTATTATTTTGATATTATTTTATTGTCTTTATCAAAATAATAAAAAATAAAAAACAATGAAAAATAAAAACGAAAATGAATCCCAATTCCTAATACGTTTAGGTTTTTCTTTTTCATTGTTTTTATTTTTAATTATTTTGACAAAAATAATAAAATAATGGATAATTTCTGTCTAACAAAATAAAAACGTTTGGATGAAAGGCATATTAATTGGGACATGTATCATACAATTATTACATGTTCACTTATTGTGTTTACCTAACATGCCTATTACATCCGAACCCCTTGCAAACTGGCACAAAGGCTTCCATGAACTCCAACTTGGATGATTGAAAATGTAAAATATAAAAAGAACATATTCTTTAATTAATTGTATGACCCAGCAGAAAAAATTGCTGGATATGCCACTACTTTCTTTTTGGGAGGAAGAATATGTTAATCACGTATTAACGTTTATTAGTCATTTGTGTCATCCTCGACCTTATAATAGACAGACGAAAAAAAAAGAAAAAGAAAAACGGGGGCTAAGGATTCCTCAATAATGCCTTGGTGGAAGAGGTTAGTTGATAGAGAATAATTGGTTTTGGTAAAAGAGTTGAAAAATATGAATGAATTTTTTTCGAAACAGGGTTACACTCTCACCTTTAACCAAAGAGTTGGAGAGGATATGATGGGATTTATCAATTCTTGAATGGGGATAGGATGTGATGATGGATGGTAGAGACAACCAAAGTCACTTATTGGATTCTGAGTGGAATGAAAAACTATTGAAATTAATTTTGATGCCTTCAAGAAAAACCAATGGGAATTGTGTCATTGGTTGTATTGCTACATAATGGATGCTCAATACACGTGGACTGATCTAGTTGAGTCATTAACACTTGTGCACTTATTGTCCATTAACGGTCGGCCACATAAGCTTTTCTACTCATACAAGATCCACTAGTCCCATGTCTAATGAGTTCAAATCAGCCCCCCACAAGATAGTTTTCTATAATGTCCTACAGAATATCCCACCGTGTATTGGGAACATCTCCCAATTATTATCATCGGGAGATATTTCCAATACACAGAGAAGATGTGCTGTGGGACGTTATGGGAGAAACTATCTTGTGAGGGCGGGGTCGGGGGGCTGATTTCAACTCATGTCTGAGGTCTATCAGGTACGAGGATGGGTGCTTAAAGTGTGAGGAACACCTCACCTGCACAATAAGGCTAACGTGTCCTGTGTGCAAGGCATGGGTTTAAGAACGTCATAAAACTATTCCTAGTCAATTGACCAGAATTGGTCCAATCCAATCCGGTCTAATATGACTTCATTATAGATGGATCAGGTCCAATCCAATCTGATGAATAATATGGACCATTTTGAACCAATCTGCTCCAATCTACTCAAATTGGTTTTAACTTAGATCGGTTCTAACCTAAACTGGTCAATTGGCACTTGTATTCTTGTCTTTTATTAATGAATCAGATATTGCCTTAATCTGACCTAATCCAATATAAATTCATCATGAATGGTCAACGTCCAATCTAATCCAATAAATACTTTAGACCATTTATTATTCAATATGTCTTGTTAATTTGTCCAATCCTTCCAAATTGATTTTGATTTGGATGGGATCCAATGGGAAAATCAATCCATTAAACCCCTACTGGCAACTCAGAAATGCAACAACCTAACAGGAGAGATTTAGAGAATCAAAAGACATGCAAATAACGCTTAAGGAATATTCTACAATCCGATCCAATTTAACTATAAAGACCAATTGTCATAAATCTCAAATATTCAAACAGAAGACTTGACATTCACACAATGAGTTGACCAGTCCCACATATCAAAACCAAAGTTATCTTTGCAAATATCACAATGCTGCAACTAGGGATGCAATCAAGCTGAACTTTTGCCTCTTTAGGCTCCGTTTGTCTAAAATATGGTTAGGGTTGCATTTGAGTTCTTGTCCAATTAGAACTCTATTTCCTGGTTTGAGCTTAGTTTGAATAAATGTATATATGCATATAAGTATGTATTTTTATATTTTATATATTAATTAAGCAAAGTTTACGAACTTTCATGCAGAACATTTGATTGGCTAGTTCGAATTTGAATAACTAATTAAACTTATCTCAAACTTTAAACTTTATTAGAATCAAACTTGAATCAAATCTAATTAAACTCAAGCGCAAACTATTCCATTAGAGCTTGGTTCAACTATAACCCTAACTGCAACATCAAATGATCATATTTGAGATGGGTTAACATTAACCCGAACCCAACGCAAGACCTTTTTAAAATTAACCCGATAATAAGATTTACTACTTAAACCCGACGCATTGACATCCCTAATTAATAACGAAAGTGTTATTAAAAAAATATAACGAGGGCCTAAATGTAATAACCCAAGATTATTGAGATGTCCCTATCATTAATAAACCCAAAAAAAGAAAATAACAAAAGAAGAAGGCTCTAGGGTCGTTATGCAGGAACTGTGTAAAGCAGTGCCCACATCTGCATGCTTGATGCTTGATTTGGTCCCTCACTTCACTCGTCACAAGTCACAACGCATGCGAGAGAAAGAAAGAGTCATCAGTCCGTCAGTCGCACGGTTGTTCGTTTGTCAGATCCCGGTACTAGAATCTGACCCACTTATGACCCGTGTCTTTCAAATCTCCCATTTCTCCCCAATACAAAGACAAAAACTTTGACCCCGATAAAGTGATCGGAAACCGGGAATGGTTCCCTGAGAAACAACCACCAATGATCAATCATCTCTCACCGTCAAACCCATTTCCATGTCCCTATCGCCTGTTGACACGTGTACAAGAGTCAATAAAGTTAAGCAGACAACCATGATTCATGATTGTCCGTACGTTGATCTTTTGATGTACATGAATGTACATGAGGCGTTTAAGTGGGACCCGTTTCAGATAGATCATTCCAGAAGGTGCCAGCTGGCTAGTGGATGTGGCTTCCATGGACCGGGCCGGACGGTTGAACCGCTGACAGTGACCCAGTGGCCTTTCTGGGGCCCGGCTAATTGACGGTTTTATCCCCAACCTCCCAGAAGGGTGTGGGACAGTGGGACTGTACCATTCAAAAGATTCTTTCCACTTAAAGCCACAGACATTTCCTTTTTTTAATTTTCTTTTTTTCTTGTTTTCTTCAAAGAAAGACAAACACTTGGGTCCAGGAGACAAAAGCCCATAACCATCCCAGGGCCCACAGCCGACCATCTGTCCAGGGTTAGGAAAACACACAATCCAATTGGGCCCACCTTTTGGATTGATCTTTGATCAGGCCAAAGAGCAGCTTAATTCTTATACAAAAAGTGTGCTTTTAAACGAAAAATCAGTTGTCCAATTTTCACTTGCATCGTTTGTTTGATAAGCATACCTATTACTATTGTTTTAAGGGTAGGAAAAATATGCATAAAATGAAATGGCCTAAAGGATTCTGATAATGTTGATTAGGTATATTAGGGTCAATTTGGCTATATTACTTAGACCCTTATAGACCCTTAGTGCCAATGGGTCAGGTCTGCAGGTCCGGGTCAGGGTAGATCTGGTCCTGACCCAATAAGTAAAAAGTGCAGAACCCTGTTCCAACAAGACCAAATAGGGCCTGCATTGTTTATGGTGAAATAGAAAAATAGGAATTAGACCAAGTGTATTTTTGTAATATGCAAATATACATTAATACCTGTTTGGGCCTTTAATCGATTCAAAACAACTAAAACCTATCCCAACCCCAAACCATATATTGGGTTGGTTTGGTTAGTATATGTCACGTCTACTTAACCCATTGACAGCCCTATAGACCCTATATGCGTTTGGGTTTGGAACAGGTAAGTGTGTTTTCTTATTGGTTCAGGACCAAACCTACCTAATCTGGCCCAAACCTGCTGACCCATTGATAGGTTCCCATTTATTTCTTGATGCAAGTCCTCTCTCGAATGTCATCCACTCAATGGTAGACTTTGATCTGAATATATGTCATGTTATAAGTTGTGGGGCCTAGATTACAACTAGCCGTCCTACATCCCTAGACTTGAGCCAATCTCTTAAAAAATAATTGACCCCACTTGGTCAACTCTAGGTATGAGCAATTTTATAAATGCCACGCATCAAACAAGGCCTTAATACAACTTTTTCTTGTAGCATGCGTTTTCATGGGTCTCACTATTGAATAAAGCAATGCTTACTTGCATTAATTCTTGCCAGGTTGTGTATTGTTCAAATTTGCTTGTTGGTGGGGATATGCTGGTTGCCTATTATCATTAAGGCTTAGTTTGGAAGCAGTACAAATATGTCAGCAATATTAAATAAGAGTTCAATCTAATATCTAAATACTCTTTGTGTGGACCCCAAATTCATTCATGGTGGGTTGAAAAGGAGAATATGCACATCTTGTGCGAGCCCAGATTAGCTGAACTTGATAGTTGTTTTAGGGGTTGTGTTACCTATAATAACACCCCATGTCAGCCATGCACACCAAGTGGGAGATTGAGTGATCGTGGGGCATATACATTTTATGATTGACGAAGGGTGTTGGTATTGGTTACCCCGATAGAGACATCAAGTTCAGCTAATTCGAACTCCTTGCTAGAATGTGTTGTCATTGATAGGAGATGTTTCCAATATGTGACTATAGTGTCTCATGGATAGCAGTTAAATGTAGTCATTGTGTCTCACTATTGAGGTTGTGAATTTCTTAATGGTTTAAGGTTAAGTTGAATTGATTACTATACCCAAGGTTTAAAGTATCGATATGCCCCTGTGTATCGACAGAGGCACATCAGTACGTAGAAATACATGCTTTTATTTTTTTAGTTTTTTTTTCAAATTTTGGTTTTAGGGAGGATATAATAACATATTTTTTATTAAAAAAGAGGGGAGGGGTGTCCCGAAACACATGTCAACAAATGTATTGGAACCTCAAAAATATGATACAATATGTCTGATACAGGGCGTATTGTATCGAAATTTTGAATCTTAACTATACCTTCAAATATTGTATTAATTATAATATATAACTAATTTATCCATTAAAACAACACAATAAGTCATTCAGTTCATTCATTTCTAGCGTTATTTACAGCTATGAGGATGAGGTCCACCCACTAAACAAGAGCAACTGCAGCCCGGGACATATTGTGCAGAAGGCTGGAACCCGTGATCTCTGCTCAAGCGAGTGGCCGCTGGAACGATCCTTGGCCTTAGTGACACATCTGTAATGAAGTTTTACCTGCAATCTCATGACAATCGGCTTGGATTCAGTTGGGGCCCGGTTTGTTTTCTACAACACTAAAAGGTGGTAGCTTCCTATGTTGGTCATGTGGAGTTCAGATCTATGCCCCACAAAGGAGCGTTCTAGAACGTCCCACAACACATCCTTATCGTGTATTGGGAACATCTCCCAACCCGTGATCTCTGCTCAAGCAGAGTGGCTGCTGGAAGGATCTTTGGCCTTAGTGATATATCCATAATGAAGTTTTACCTGCAAGCTTATGACAATCAGCTTGGATTCAGTTGGGGTCAGGCTTGTTTTCTACAACAGTAAAAGGTGGTAGCTTCTTATGTTGGTCATGTGGAATTCAGACCTATGCTCCACAAGGGAGCATTCCACAATATCCTACAGTATACCCCCGCCGTGTATTAGGAATATCTCCATTTACAATGGATGGATTAAGGTGATGATTTGGGCTCATTCCTTTGTACCCCTACTTAATAATTAAGAAGTACTCTTATAAAATACCACTACCCAATGTTGGTCTTGGTTAGCTATATAAGGTTTAGGTAGGGGTAGATTGAATAGAGACCTAACATGCACAAAAGCCACTCTCAGACTAAATAACTTTTATCATCATAAGTAAGGGTATCTTCTGTCTTGTCATGAAGAATATGTTTGGCTTATCATATATTAAATTTGTAAAAATCAGCAGCAAAAGAATTTGGCTCTTTATATTTAAAGGTTGATTGTTGTTGTCTAGTCCTCATCAATAAATGAAATAGGGCCTTAATTACTAGATGATTAATTGTCTGAACAAATAAAAGAGATTCACTAATTGTACAAGTATAGATTGGTAAGAATATGTATGATTTATGTTAACAATGAATGTTTTGTGGACCCAAAAAAGATACCATTTAGGATGGAGCATAGACCATCTGTACAAGGAAGCGGATGCAATGCTCCATAATTGCAAAGTGTACAAATTGTTTCTATTCACATATAATACAAGTTAAGTGCTAGTCCAAATGCATTTTTAGTAATGCCAATTTGCCAATTTTTTATTTTTATTTTTATTTTTTGTTTAAAATATATCAAAGTAAGACAAACATGCTATAAAGAGTGGCAAAAATAAAAATAAAAATGTAGAAAACTTAGAAGTATATAAAACTATAATAAGTGAAAAAAGTGAGTGAAGCTAAATTTAAGACATCTGATGAATTATATCATAAATTAAGCATTAAATTTATAAAATGGCGAAAATAGGATAGAGAATGCAGAGATTTAAACGAAATTAGATGCATATGTGGAAAGGTATGGGAGAGGTAGGTCCATCTTTCTATTAAGACGTATGATAGAAAAGAGAGAAGAAAGAAATTTTCATTGATTTAAAGAAAGAACATGATAGAATCTGTAGAGAGGTAACATGCTGGGTGTATTTGTTAATGATTTATTATTAATTGATGAAACTAGTGAAAGATTAAATGCAAAATTATATTTATCGGATGTCTTTAATTATGAATAACTACATTAGAAACAAATGGTGTTGAAGTGAATGTTCTGAGAACTGACCCAGAGGCTGAACTGTTTTTCTTTCTGAGTTGCAAGTCATTGGCTCAACTATTCAAGTCAAATTGGTCAATCCTTGACATTTCATCTTATACATATATGATATAACATATTTAACTATAATATATCATTATATTTTACATATAACATATATTGTTATTTTAGTTTTACTTTTTTTATACTAAAAGTTAAGATTTGGGTCCAAAACAGGTCTTTTCTTGGCAAAAATAATGGACTAAGATGTCTTTTGTATGCCGTCGAATGCTTAGATTGCAAAAAGTTACCCAAAATAAAAAAGATCACCCCAATCCAACCACCAAGCATAATATTATGGCCTCTAGAAATATTCAAGTAAATGTATTTATATGAATAAACTCTAGCCAATTTTATGAAACTAAGACGGGCTCACCAACTCCCCAATTAGAACTATGAGTTATCGGTTATGGTCAATTATTCTAACCCCTAGTTTTTAGAGCCTAACAAAACTGGCTGGTCCAAACAAAAAATATGCAATGTAAATTTAATATTAATAGAAGCACAAGCCAAAGTACACTTAGGATTGAAAACCAAGAAATAGCTCAATGTGACCTCTTTTGTTGTCTTGGTTCAAAAGTTCATAACAAAAGAGAGATTGAGGAGAATGTTTCCCGCAAAATTAGAGCATGATGGGAAAATTGGAGAGTGCATCTAGAGTCTTATATGATAGGAAAAGACCACTATAACTAAAGGGAAAATTCTAAAAATAATTATGAGGCAAGCTTTGTTGTATGGAGAAAAGTGTTGTGCAATCAAGAACCAAGACGTCCAAAAATGATGTGATAGAAATGTAAATGCTTAGATGGATCAGTAGTAAAACTAGAAAAGACAGTTTTAGAAATGAAGTTATAGAAAGGAACCTAGCAAGGTTTAAGTATTGACACGTATCGATCCGTATTGGTCGATACATATAATTCCGGGACCCCTCCAATACGCCCCTATAGTGGGTGTATCGAGGGTCTGACCGGTTCAGGGTGTGGAGGAGACCTAAACCAGCCCCCCTGAACCTGTTTCAAATAAATAAATAAATAAAATATAATAAAAAGGGTATCAATTTGCCCAATACACCCATACTGGTGTATCGGGTGTATCGATACTTTAAACCTTGAAACCTAGGAGTAGATCGAATAGGTAATAATATGAGAAAAAGTAGATTGAGATGGTATGGTCACATTCATAGAGACCATTTACAACACTTAATAAAAAAGGGGATCTATTACAATTTGAAAGGGGTAGAAAAGCTAGCGAAAATTGAGAAATACTTTGATGGAAGTGATAAGACATGAATTAAGTGCTCATAATTTAGTGATGGATATGGCACTAAACAAAACAAATTGCCAAAATAAGATTATGTAGCCAACCCCATATTGTTGGGACAAGGCTCAGGTGATGATGATGAATATAATTTATTTTGGTATAGAACAACAAGATAGGTTGCCAAATATATCATAGCCAATGGCCTAACTTGAGTTAGAAGGTGTTAGATATCTTTCATGGTGTTTGAAAGCGTGGGTGCTTTTGGGACCAATTTTTAAGAAAAAATGCCCATGCTTCCAAGACTTGTTTTTCATAAAAAAAGAAAACGCTTCTGCTACGTAGGCAGTGAGCAACACTATGCTGTTTGGTAAGCACCATTTTTCATGTGTGTGCTGACAGGTAAGCACTACATAGGATACACATCAGTCAACCATTGGGGGGAACGGTTCACCGATGCATGTGGGTCCTGATTTTCAAGGCATGCCCGATTTTTTAATAATCGACTAAACAAAACAATGAGATACTTGGGCGTTTGTTGAAATGCTTATGTGGATCTGACGTGGCACCATTTTTTTGAAAAACGGTCACAGTTCCAAACATCTCCTTAGTTTGTTGGTTGTTTTGCAATGGTTAAAAGAGCAAAGGGAGATCTAGTGTGAACCCAATATCAGCCATTAGCAATTGCGAAATGGTGGGAAAAAAAATAGAAACTCCTCTAACCTTGTTCTACAACGGCAAAAAAAAAAGACCACCACTCTATTCTCTCCATCGATGGTTAAGAAGAAAAGCACATATTGAAAGTTGACCATCAGTAGAGCTATTTGAACCTCATTCTACCAGTCACTAGCTGACATTGCATCTCTCTACTCTCTCCTTCTGTCGATGGTGAAGAAGAAAAACACGTTATGAAAGTTGGTCGTCAATGGAGCTACTTAAACCCTAGTACTCCATCAATCATCGACCACCACTGCGTCTTCTATTATCCCCTTCCACCATTCTATCTATGCAAATAGTTATTCATACCTCAATTTTATGACACAATGGGTACCCTTGACCCAGCCCACCCTAACCCTTTTCCCATGACTATAATGGGTCACTCGACCCATCGACCCATATTGAATAGCATGAGGGATGGGTGTGGGTATGGGTGGGTTGGGTCAATCAACGTCAAAATTACCATCCCTAACCAAGATTGGGCTAAGTGGCTAGGGTTCTTCAAATAAGATGGGGATTATGATAAGATTGGAGTCACCACCTTGCCATCCAAATAGCCGATCCGAGGGGGGGGGGTGAAGTGGGTACTTGGAAAAAAATTTCCCCCTTTTCCTAAAGCCTTCTAATAGTATGAATGCAAGAATAATGAACGTGAAGGCTATGTAAATGTGACAGAATATAATGCAATCAAATGAATAATAGAGGTTCATCCAACCCTAACATATGTCCTCTTTTCAGGAATCTCTTTACAATCCTACTAACTAAACTAATTGGACTTTTCAAGTGCTAGTCAAACATTTACAGACCAGTAGGACTTTTGGGTGCTTACTGGTGTTTACTTTTTAGAACACCTCAAATACATAAGATATAACAATTTAAGCATAGAAATGAAACAAAGATTCTCAATAGACAAATAACAACAAATACAAAGCAAACTAATCAATGCAAGGGATTATGCAAACTAATAAGCTTAAGCACAGACTCTTAGGTCTTGGTAAAGAAACATATAAGCCAAGTTGGCCATGCTATTTTTCTCACACTCACTGATTTAACACAGAAAACTCTTTCTTCTCATGGAACTCTTGCTCACAACAATGCTCTATTTTCTTAGCTAAATGTCATAAGTGAAGTTCTTATTTCTCTTTCAATATAAAATCATTTATTTATAGTGGTGAGGGCATTTAACCACTAGAGAGATATTGGGGAGAATTAAAACCAATATTGATAATGTTTTAGATCACCCTCTCAACAAATAGAAGGCTTACCCAAAACAACAAATAACCATTATGCCATCCAACGGTCAAGTTTTACCGCAAGTAGTCGACTAATACACTCTATTTGTCGATTATCATTCATAGGCTAGTAGTTGACCAATCCAACTTGCTGGTCTACTAACAACTTATGCCAACTTTTGGCCATCAAAGATAGTCGACTTATTAGAAACTTGTAGTTGATTCATGAATAGTGATAACACAACACATGCCTTGGTTGTCAAAGGGTAGTTAACTCATTAATATGAATAGTCAACTACTTACTGCCCATAACCATAGAACCTTGCATAAATCTGTTCCAAAGGTCTAGACTTTATTACCTTAGGTTTCCAAAATAATATTAGACATTTTTAAGTCTAAGAACACCTAAGAATCAATCCTAGTTTAACCATTGGAGATAAGGAATTAAATAGACTTGAATCAAATAAGACAAGACGAGAAGAATGGTTCTAACAACAACATGCTAACATGAAAAAACTTAAACCAAACTAATTAGTAAGACTAAATGTTTCTCCAAGCTGACAAGCAAGATTCGTTGACAAACTAACAAAATTAATTGTATAATAAATGAAATAACTTGTTCCAAGTTATGCAGCATTGCTACCAAATGAATGACAATTCAATGTAAGATGATCAAAAGAAAATATAATTTATTGAGAAAATGCGAGACTTGAGAATAACTAGAATATTGCAATAAATAGTTACTTAGAAGTTGTGCATCAACCCACTACCTACTTCTAAAATGCTTCTAAAAGATATGATAGAATGAATTTTAAAAACATCCATCTATGATGCAAAAATGCCTATTTATGACAAAATTGAATAATTAAATAAATTATACAAGTAGCATAGTCAATTAAACCAATCAAGCTAACAATGCAATCTTTTAAAGTAATATTGTCAAATTATTGCTATTCTATCAATCTAACTTACCAAATAAAAGAAAAATGATCTAGGGACAATTTCCTAAGTTGTTATGTTATGAAAATTCGAATATACTCTATATGATGTCAAATGCAAGATGCAATCAAATGCAAAATATGATGTTAAATGCTTATGAATTCTAACCTAGATGCTAATGCTTGATCCCCGGTATCAATTCAATAAGATCAAAAGTAAATAAGAGGTCTACCTTATATTTCATGTAGCCTCTTCATTGTTCATGCCTTAAAGATTTTTTTTTTAATATTTTTTGGGCTTTTCTTGAGCTTCAATCTTTTTTTGTTTTATAAAAAAAAAAAAGGGGAACATTTAGCATTAGCATGGTAGAAACCGACCTGTTGCATCAAGAAAGACAAGAAAATTTAGCTCCAATCAAATGCAAAATAGGATGTTAAATGCTTATGAATTCTAACCTAGATGCTAATGCTTGATCCCTGGTATCAATTCAATAAGATCAAAAGTAAATAAGAGGTCTACCTTATATAGCCTCTTCATTGTTCATGCCTTGAAGTTTTTTTTTAATTTTTTTTGGGCTTTACTTGAGCTTCAATCTTTTTTTGTTTTATAAAATAAAGGGAACATTTAGCACTAGCAGGGTAGAACCCGACCTGTTGCATCAAGAAAGACAAGAAAATTTAGCTCCCATGGAAAGCTCAATAAATAGAATCTTCATAATTCTCTCCTTTGCTTGCCAGGTAGTCTACCGTTGAGTTGAGTTCACATCTCCGTTCCACAAGGGGTTGTCCCACAACATCACACAACACATCCCCGCAATGTATTGGGAACATCATCAGTTTTGATGATAGTACCAGAACTGATGATGTCATCATCGGGAGATGTTTTCAATACACGGTGGGGATATACTGTGTGTTGTTGTGGGGCGGAGATGTGAACTCTGTTGAGTTGCCCTCTCTAAGAGTGTGTTTGCATGTGAACCTTGCATTGGACCTCTAAGCTATGCACTTGCACTCCTCAACTAGCGAGAGACACTTCCATGGAGTCTTCACGATGCCTTAGAGCATGCTAATGAATAGAAGAGAATCACCTTCAATCATGGTTTTTAAAAACGAACCAGTCAGGGGTCTGGTTACCGGTTCGAACGGTTCGGCCTGAGCGATCGGCCCATTCTGACAAAAAAAAAATTTAAATTAAAAAATTGGAAAACGGTCATAACTGTTTGAATGGTTCGAACAATTAACCATCCGTTTCAGCGATTTGCTGACCAAAATTAATGGTTTTGAGGGAAAAAGCGGTTTTAGAGGAAAACGGAACTGATCAGGTTTTGGTTTTTCTAGTTCGATCCGGTTTTGAAAACAATGCCTTCAATGATGGTGGGTTGTGAATTTACCAATACAACAAATTTATGGGCCTCTAGGGTCGCTCGCATTTCAATGATTGTGATTGTTGTGTTTCCAATTTTGCCAAACTTGGCTAGTTGGTTTTTAGTATTTTGCCTTCGGCATCTCTCATGATACATCCATAAGTGTACATACCATATGGCTTAGTTGACGCATCAAAGTTTATTTTTATGGTATCTAAGGGTGGGGGTATCCATCTTATCCAGTTAAGGTGCTTCATATTGTTGGTATTGTGTAAACCTTCTACTTCTTATTAAGTTATTTGATAAGTACAACCCATGCCAGCTTCCTTATGATTCTATTACTTCTAAACCCCCTATCAAAGAATCATTCAACTTAAAAATTTAATATGTTAGGTGAAGCTTGGGCTTGGCTCTTGTATTAAGCCCAAAGCTTGGGCCTAAGCTTAAAGCACAGCCTAGAAATTGAGAAAGAAACACTTTTTATTTTTTTTTTATTTTTTTAGTTTTACTCAACAAGAAAATTGATTTATTTATATTAAATGGCCTCAAAACCCACAAATACCCAAAGATCCTATCATGGTTTGAGAAAAGAGAAGAAGAACACAGAAAAAACCCAAGCTCGAGCTTGACGGCCTGAAATCTTGTCTAAGCCCAACAAAGAATGGGCTAAACTGGGCCATATCATCGAGCTCCCAACCCATAAACATGTCTATTCCCAATTGATGCAAAGTTTGACTTTTGAAATGATGTAAAAAAGATCGATCTAGAATAAGACATAAAAAGTGCAAAAATGGAGTGTATAGAAAACCTCTTAACTATATATATATATATATAAAACAAAGCGGTCAAGAAATTTTCTCATTTTTGTTTTTTTATTCCATGTCATTTTTTAAACAATCAATGACATGTACTTTCCCGATTACCTAAATAATCTATTCTCCTAAAATTTATCCTAAACTACCACCTAAATTTATCCTAAACAACCAATGAGAGCTTCTTTCATAAATTATCTCTAATTCCTATTTATCCTCTCCCCTACTTTTTATCTATATCTATCTAAAGAAAGTTTGGATTCAAAAATTTAAGAATTATTTAAATATTCTAACACAACTATCTAATGACTTTGAAATATTTATTAAAAACACAAAAAAATAGTTTTATATTTTTACAATATATATCATGAAATTATATACTAACAATTTAAATTATGTTTTTTTGGATTATCAATTTAAATACTTTTCAAATATTTAATAATATTTAATAGCTTTAAATAAATAAAATTCAAATAACAAAAAATTTAAATATTTAAATAACTAAATATTTATCATAACTATATTTTAAATAGTTAAAATAGCAAAATCATCTAATAAATAATTTTATATTTTTTACAAAAATATATCACGAAATTGTGTACTAACAATTTAAATTATGTCTTTTTTTGGATCATCAATTTAAATGTTTTTCAAATATTTAATATTGTGTAATAGTTTAAATAAGTAAAATTCAAATAACAAAAAATTTTAAATATTTTATAGATGATTTAAATATTTAAATAACTAGATTTTAAATAGTTAAAATAACGAATTTATGTAATAAATTTAAAAATTTTCTTTAAAGCAGAAAAATAATTATAACATAATATTGAAATTAATAATGATTTAATATATTATAAAATTAATAATGAAATTATGTAATAGTAGTATGAATTATGATTTTGTGGATAACTAAATTCCATAAATAACTAATATTTTAAAATTTAAATATTTTACATATTATTTAATTATTTAAATAATTGGGTATTTTAAATAATAAAATATTTAGCATAACTAGATTTTAAATAGTTAAAATAAATAAATTATGTAATAAATTTAAAAAAATATATCTGAAAAGTAGAAAAATAATTATAACTTAATATTGAAATTAATAATAATTTAATTTTTTTTACTTAATATTGTAAATAACTAATTTCACTTATATCAAGTAATAATTCGAGAAAATAACTTTAAAATAAATAATATTTTTTAATAATAATTTTAAGCTCTTAACCTATATTTATTATATAATTGTGTATACAAAAATTTGTATTTATTTTATTTCAGTAACTATTTATTGTTTTTGTGATAAATGCATTTTCAATGATTGTGTATAAATTTATTTTGTCTTGTTAATTAATAGAAAACTTTCAATAAATATTGGAGATTAAACTACTATTAGTGAAAATTTTATATTTAATTTATTGTACTTATTGTATTTATTTTATTTTTGTTATAACTTACTTATTAATATTTATTAGAGATTAAACTATTATTTGAGATTATACTATTTATTGACTAAGCTAATATATTTTTAGTAGTTATTGTATTTTTGTAATTATTGTTTTTTTTTCATTATCAATATATTCTTAATAATTGGTTATTTTTGCTATAATTTTTCAATAATTATTGGAGATTTAACTATTGTTATTTACTTATTTATAAGATATGAGACTATTAATTTAGCTGAAATTATGAGTGTTCATGAGTTGGTTCAGTTCGGTCGTAGGCTATGGCCAACCAAATCGACCTGGTCAAGTTGGGGAGTTGGTCCGTTGAAACTGACTGACCTTTTGACCCACTCAAGTTGTATTGATTTGGGTCAATTTTTTGGTTTGGTCAATTGGTTCAAAAGATTTAAGCTTAAAAATTAAATAAAATTTTAAAAATTATAGTGCAATTATTAAAAATAAATTAAAAATTTAGATTTATGATATAAAACATTTTAGATTAAGAAATATAGGAAATTTTCCACTTTTCCATATTAAAAATTATATTTAAAAATGGCCAAAGTGAAATTGATCCAACTTGGTCGAATTGGAAAATTTTTTGAACCATAGTCAACCTAAATTACTAGAAAATGGACCAACTCGGGTCGAATTGATTGGGTTGGCCAATTTCACCAGTTTGATGAATAAACCTAATTGAAATTAATTGTTGTTATTTTTGTATTATAAAAAATTATTAAAAGTAGTATATAAAATATGAATAATTATTAATTATTTAAAAAGTTGAAAATATAAAACAATTGTATACTCTTGTGTGATTCTATTAGGGTCATTTACTAGAACACATTTTATAGTTTTACATATTTACTTAAACCCACCTTATAGTTTTCATTTTATTAAAACATCACATATATTTTACAATTTATTTACTTAATCAACTTGTCATTAAGGAGTGCTTTTTTTGCCATTACGCTCATGATTTTTTTCCAAAAATACCCTTAACACTTTTTTTTGTACAGAAAACAAAATTAATCAAATATAGCCAATAGAGTGGTTGCTTGTGTCTTATAAAGGGCTAATATGGTAATTTTATTTTTATTTTCTTTTGATTAAATTTATTTAAATGAACATTAGGGTCAACATTATCATTTCCCACTGTCATCTAGTGGAAGATTGATTAAATCCATTGCAAATTATAAGTGGTGTTTTAGTAAAATTTTAGCTATAGAGTAGATTTTAGTAAATCCATGAAACTATGAGAGGTATTTTAGTAAATGACCCTTTCTATTATTTAGCTTTCGCTTAATAAATCCTATGCATTGCACAGGTCCCCGCTAGGGAATAGATTAAGGCTGCATTTGACATTCCTTATTTTAAAGGTCTTATCTCCTTTTTACAATTAAAATGCCCTAATGAACATTGAGTTTTTAATTACAAAAAGGAGATAAGTCCTCAAAATAAGGAATGCCAAATGCAGCCTAAAAATAATAACGAAGGTTATTAATAAATAAATAAAAAAATTATGTCCTTAAAATAAGGAGATAAGTCAGGGTATTTTTACATTGTTCCCAAATACATGTAAATCAGGACCGGGGGTGCAATAATGCACCAAACCGGCATTTACACCATTTCCAAACGCAGCATTAGTTTTTTGAATGTAAGATTAGGTGAATCTTATAATTAGTGTAAATAGTTAAATATACTCTAAGGTGTAACAAAAATGTAATATACATATTATAAATATACAATATGTACATTTACATGAATGTGTATGTTATACAAATTGGGTACAAGGTATTGGTGTTTCTTTTCCCTCCGGACCGGCCGGATCTACTCAGACCCGGACAAGTCCACACCGTGCAATAGCTTAGGTTGGAACGGGTCAGGCTTCGGTTGGACCAGTTCAACATGCAACCCTGATAAATGCCTAGGTACTAGGTATTGGTGTTTCTTATCCCTCCGGGACCTGCCGGATCTACCCAGACTCGGACCCGACCCGATGCATCGGCATCTCCTAGCTATGTTTTTTTTGTCCCTATAGTTGTAAAACCTTGTTTTATGATCCTTTGGACACATTAGTATTAATATGCATGGCCTAAATCTGTATTTAGAAAACAAGTTCCCATCAAATTCTGATCCAACAGTTTATAATAGAAAACACATCTCTACTATCAAACTCCATACCGAAATAATTCCTTTTAGATCCAGATCCAACGATTGATAGCCCAAGAGCACCGATATCTGGCATACTTTATGTCAGACTAGTGCTGGTGGGACCCACTAGAAGTTGTTAGAAGGCGAGGCATGACAGATTACAGATATAGACGTTATAATTAAATAAATAAATGTGAAAGGGCAGACTATAATTAATTTGTAAATGAGTCATCAGCAAGAGGTGAAAATAAAAACTAAATTAAAAAATAGAAAAATTAAAACAAAAAAAAAGCCGTTTTTTTCTTCTTTTGTTCTCTGAAAGTTGCTGAGAAGATTTTGCAGGCGACTCGAATGTTTTTCCTCGGACGACGATCTGAAGTTTCAGAAAAACCCTAACCCGAATGGAAGGTAAAATTACGTCTGAACCCTAAACCAACTACCACGCTCTGTCTGTTTTCTTCTCTCTGTAGCTGTGAATTGACTTGACAATGGACTTGATTTACTTGCTCTGTTTCAGGCCTTCGGTAAATGCTCTGGGATTTGTCCCAAGCTCTTTACTTTTTTGTTTCTTTGAATTGCTGGAGCTGTGGGTTCTGTTTAAGGGAGTTAATCTGAATTTGCTCTTGTTTTGTTGTCAGTTTTGTTTTGTATGGTTCTGTGGTTTTTGTAGTTCAGAGGGGGGAGAATCTGGTAATCTGAATTGGGAAGTTATCTTGTGATTGGATGGGTTTACTGTCAGGAGATCGGAATTTTGTTGAAGAGATGGATTTTCAGAAACCCAGAATTGTTTCTCTGGTTTTCTGTACCTTTTAGTTTCTCAGTGGAGTTAGGAGCTGGCTAGGGTTTTTTTTTTTTTTTTTTTTTGTATTAATCATCATGTTCGCTTCTTCAGGGTTTGGTTGATGATTGTTTTCTTCTTACCTTTAGCAAAATTCTGTTGATTTGAGGGTTTTGTCTCCATGGAGTCGTCTAAATGTTGATTGATGACTAAATATCAGAAGTTATAGTATGGATATAGCAATATTTGCATCATAAACGGCAGATACATAACACATGGAAATCATAGAAGAAGAAAAGGTAAAAGATCTTTAGTAGTTTCTTCTTTTTGATAATTTTTGGATGGTAATGTAAAATTGTAAAATATTTACATATTTAAGATACAATGTCCAATGGCAAATCATGCAGCTGAATCCGGTTTGACTCCCCTATATAAATGTGCAGAAATGAATCCAAATTCTGCTAAGGAATATTCCTAAATAATTTATCCCTCAGAACTCCTTATCTGGCTAGTGAATGAGCTAAGAAGATGGCAGTTCTTTGAGTCCAAATAAACAGAGGTTCAATATAGAACTCAAAGTCCTTGCCTCTCTCCATTTTAGTGGCATTACTTCCATGGGCCTTGTATCAAAATAAGTAAATAAATCCCTTTCATGGGCACTTGATGTGACCCTCATCCAGAACTTAGATCTTCACTTGGGAAATTCAAACTGGAATGCTGAAGAAAATTCCATTGATTATCAAGGACATATACAGCAATGGAATTCAGCAATGCAACATCTTATCATATATTTTTTAGGTAGTCTAAGGGACTCTTTTTTAGAGATTTAATCTCATTTTGTATTTGGGCATGCATTCAGAGAGTGTATTCATGTTTGCCCATGCTTTTCCATTTGTTTACTAACTTTAGGAGGTATTCTCCAACATGGTTGGAGAAACATTGTTTTTCTTAAAACAAAAAAAACATAAAATACATTCTTTATTACTTGATGCTTTTCTATTTTTTTTCAAGAACTGAGACAAGAATTGCCATTTTGATTTTTTGGATCAAAACCATAATTTTCTCTGGTGGTTTGGTCTTATATTTCTTACAGCATACAATATTCAGATAGAGATTCTGATTAAATTGATATTAATTATCTTTCCTATATACTTTTATATTTATATCTTGTCTACATTTTGAACTTAAGTCCATTTAAATGTGGGTTGGTATGGCCCATGGCTGATATGAAGCAACGATAAGAAGGTCTGTAGGAGATTTTGGTTTGCATGTAACACACTGAATAATAGCTCAAATTAGCCTTCTTGAAGTGAAAACAAGTTTTTGTTTTTAATATTATATTTTTGTTGGTTTCAGAAACATGGGTGATTTTTCTGAATCAAACTGAAATGTTCTCACTTTGCTTTCAGAAATACATACCCAAGAATGCGCCTTTGTTTTTTTCCAATGATGCAGCACTTTTCTAGGATTCAAAAAATAAATAAAAGCATTCGTGCCGGTAAATACCCCCTTAGTGGTTTGTTGGTTGTTGTGGGAAGAAACTTTTCTCGGATTTGATAACTTGTTTTACCCCTTACTTCACGAAGCTTCTTTACAAGTTTACATGCGAAATTATTGAAATAAAGATATAGGAAGCTTATGCATTAAATTATTGCACATATATGCTTTTGTTATTACCTCTGTACTTAATGAGGCTTCTTCTATACAAGTTTACACGTGAAACTATTGAAATAAAGATATAGGGAAGTTTTTTCATTACATTATTGCCACATCTAAGTTTTTGTTATTACCTTTTGATAGTGGTTTTAAACAAGGACATTCAATATTATCTTCCTTGTGCTCTCTGGTTACATTCTTCTTTCCTACTAGTAGGATGTTGAAATGTCATGCAGTAATTTGGTCATTGCAGTCCTTGATAAAATTGTTACGATCAGATGTTGGTGTGTATAGTCCTGATCTTGTGAACCTGATATCTTCTGATATGTTTGGACATAGTTTGTATTACCTTCAATCAACCTAGATGCCTACTTCTCTCATGTATTCATTCCAAACCTTCATAGCCAATTACTATAGGTTATCCTTTATAAATTATATCTAGTTTTCTTAATTATAATTATAAATTCTCCTGTCAGTTCTTTTAGTGTTCCAGTAATTTTATCCATCATGGTAGATTCTAAATAATTTGGACAGTAAATGGTTATTGTTCTCCATGCCAATTGTGCTTTCATCTGGATCCTAGGCTTCTCTTGAATCCAGTATGCATGTTTGTTAGATGAATTAGCTTTCTTTGTTACATACAAAATTTAGAAAAAAAAGAAATTGTTTAGCTTTTCAAAAGTTTAGAATCTTCTGCCTTGTTAGCAACTTTTCCTTGAGGATCCTGGAGAACGAAAAGTTTCTCCGCCCCCCCCCCCCCCCCCGGTTCATATCCAAAATTGATTCTGATACTGGAATGGACAGGGATTTCTTTACAGGACCCTTTCCTAATTGATTATGTTTCTTCCTTCTAATGATTATAAGATTAAAAGAAAACATTAAAAAAGAAATAATTGAGAAAGAAATGATTGAGCACTCTTATGTAAAAGTTCTCCTAATCCTAGTTAATGGAGAGAATAATGGTTAAAAGTGGTACATTGGGCTAAAACTATGGAGATATTTTCCCCTTTTCTATGGATGATTTCACAAAAGGATGGAATTGGATGGCAAGACCTAGAATGCAATAGCATTGGAGGCCACCAATAACACCTCTTCTTAAAGCTGAAATTTGAAGTATGCAGTCTTGGGAACCTGGGACCATCCGGAATAGGAGGAGTTTATAGAGATGCTATGGGAAACATTGTTGCAAAATTCACTGGACCAATTGGTATTAGCGATTCATTAAAGGCGGGGATACTGTTTTGTAAGGATTAAGAGTAAGAAGAAACTTGGGCTTGAGAAATATAGCAGTGAAAGGGGAGTTGATAATAGTAGTGGAATGGATAAAAAATAATAGGTAAAGCTTCTTTCAATAGAAATGGAGACTAATTATTTGGCAAGTGATCAGCAAACTTCCTAGCAAATTCATTAGCTAAGCAAGGAGCATCTAGGGGACAACTGCTTTGGGATTAATTGTAATATAAAATTGTGTATAGTATAAGAAGGGGTGCAGGCCCTGCAGGGCACTTTGTAAAGGGGCTAAACAAACCTATGGGTTATACATTATACATAATTTTCTATTTGTAATATCAATACAATTTTCAGTTATCCATAAAAAAAGGACCCCTATTCAAGTTTAAAAAATTCAGGCCTATGTGCAACTACTGGATCGCCATTTTTCTTTACTGGTGAAATAAATAATAGGACATGAACGATGCAACGGCATATGATTGGTTAATTTGAGCCCATTTGGAAGTGCAAGAAGAAGCTACCAGATCTGAAAGGAAGGAAGAAAGGCCTTAAAATGCCCTATCTTCTGTCCTCATTCCCATCTCATAGGATGTTCATAGGAGGAAAACTGGTGAAAACCTGAAGCAGGTCCATTAGATAGGCTATCAAGCACAAAAACTGGTCTGTTCTGCATGCTTTTGGTGTGAGAAAATAGTGGTTGTTTTACTTAAATGTTGTAAATCTGATATGTTTTGAGAGAACAGTGGTTGTTTTACTATATGTTGTCAATCTGTGATGAAACTCCAGTCCTTTTTTTTTTCTTAGTCTCTGCTGAAGTTATTTTTGGTTTGTTTAGTTTTAGTAGGATTAGTAATGAATTGTTAGAGTTGTTTAGGAGTTACAATCCTTATTTAAATGCCCCTATGGGGTAGCTAACAGTTTGTCTCAATTCTAAAGCAAATTGTTTTGGGGTTGGTTTTCCTAGTTGAGCTTGGAGCCTGTAAAGGAAGATATGAACCCTTATGTTAAGTAAATAAAATAACATCGTTCTAATTGGAATTTAAAAGAGTTGATTTGATGTATAAAAAAGATGAGTTTACTAAATTTCTCTTTTTGCTTCCCCTCTCTCTCCTTATTTTTCTAAGCCATCTATCTAGGTCTAGTGCTGAAGTTGAATATCGGGCAATGTCTCATGGAGTGGCTGAAATTATGTGGCTAAAAAATTTGTTGAGTGAGTTGGGTTTTCCAGTTGATGGACCTATGACTCTATACTCTGATAACAAAGCAGCCATAAACATCGCTGTTAATCTTGTGCTGCATGATAGAACTAAACATATCAAAGTCGACAAACATTTAATCAGAGAAAAGGTTGTCACAGGGGAAGTTTGTACTCCCTATGTCAGTCCTGAAGACCAACTTGCAGACATCTTCAAAAAAAGGTTACATCACTTGTGACATTATGATTTATGTGACAAGTTGGGCATGATTGATATGTCCCAACTTGAGGGAGAGTGTTAAAAGGTTGTCATTCTGTAAGTTTAGTACCACAGGGGTACTTTGGTACTTTCATCATCTTTTATTTTAAGTTGTGTTGCCCTAGTATAAATAATAAAAAGCTGGCGCTGCCAGCAGCTTTTTGAGACTCTAAATCTATTTTCTCTCTTCTCTCTTCTCTCTTCCTTCTCTTATGGACAACATGCACCTTGCTTCAAAAAGGCATGTGCCTTATGTGTAAAATCCCTTGGATTGATTTTATCCTTTATTCCTCATAGCAATTGGGGATAAAAAAATCAAATTTGATGACTTATTAAGGAAAAAGACAAAGTAAGAGCATGCTATTGGAGATGTTGCAACGTATGTTAGGGAGGCCTCTGTTGATTGTATATGTACAAAATACGAATACAAAGGCAGGTCCAGAAAGTGTTTAGCCAATGGAAATATTGACTTTTCTGGGAACCAGTAATGTGTAAATCAAGTCAAACAAAAGCTGGTCAATATCTAAATAGAATGGATTCAAACTTCTCCTAGAATAGATGCTGGTGCTTCTTTCTAGCAGTGCCAACTCTCTTCATACAGTATAGACTCAATTATCTTGTATTTTTTGAGTTTATGTTTCTAGCGGTGCACATTCTCTTTATACAGTATTCTTTTACGGGGTCTGTTGTCTCTTAATTCTCCCTTAGTCACTATCTTCTCTTCTTTATTTGATCCAAGGAATTTCCTGTCCAGTTGTCTACTTGTCTGTAATTCCAGGAATGAACTCTTGATCCAATCCTCCAAACTTATCTATTTGCAATTCCATTTTAATCTTGTTTCTATAATGTTGGTCATGATTTCATTAAAATTTTAAGCATTTTTAATGCACTTCTTTGTTTAGAGATATATAAAAAAAGTTAACAACTAAGATGAGTAAAAGCCTAAGCAGTTTGTCTGTGTTGTTTTAACACTACCTGACAGGGGGTTCACCTGACAGAGAGTCATTGGCATCTGGAACAAAAAGATCCAGTGTATCATCAGGAGGCAGGTCTAGGAGTTGCAAAGATTTTCTCCAGAAATTTCTTGACAGTGGAATCCTGACAGAGAAGCTTGAAGATTGGTTTTTAGAAATATCAGAAGACACAGCTTGTAAAAAAGCTGTTCTGGATATTCCTTTTGAGTTGACAGAACTCCAAAAGTTTGATTATGCTTTGGAAGGGGTTTCATTTCAGCAGCTAATTCGGATGCCAAATGCTATTTATGCTTCAACATCTGATGCTGCTGAAGCTGCTGCATATCTTGCCGTTGAAGATTTCTTACATGCAAGTGCAAAGGGATTGTGGGATGCATTTTGGAGTCATGGTGAGCCCATGCCTTTCTCAGTTGCTTGTCTACATGGTTCAAATTTGAAATTTTATCCAGCTGAGAAGGCAATTGCAAGTGGAAAACTTGGAGGTCTTTGTGCTACTGCTCTGATGATGAATGCCCGGCATTCACATGGAAAGTGGGACCACATTCTTGAGCTAGCACTTTTGAGGCCCAACATTGGGGGCCTCTCAGTGGGGAGTAATCGGCAGCCTTCACTCCCTGTCCTTGGTGAAGCCCTTTTCTTTGCTTTACGTATACTACTATCAAGAAGCATCAGCAGATATAGTGTTCTTCAGAATTATAATACAGTCTTTATTCTTCTTGTTGATTCTCAGTATGGTGGTGTGGTAAAAGTTGAAGGTGATGTGAATAAATTGGACCTTGATGTCAGCAATGTTTACAAATGTGCTGCTGAATGGATACAGAAGCATTCACATGTTGCAGTTTCTCCAATTGATAGGATTTGGAATAAGCTTGGAAATGCCAACTGGGGAGATATTGGTGCTCTTCAGTCACTTCTAGCGACCTTCCATTGTATTGCCCAATTTGCTGGGATGCCAAAGCATTCTATTGATGATTTAGCTTCTGATCATAGTTCTCGTCTCCAAACCCGAAGAACTGAAAGACAATTTGGAGATGCCCGAGTTAATGGAAATGGTGTATTCAGGTTTCAACAGCGCAGTGCCTCCCCAGAAATTGTTGAAGTCCAGGATGAAGCTGTGAAAGTAAAAGCTAAAGAGGTGATGAAGCTAGAAGCAGGATCTGTTTTATGGCTAGAGGATTCAAACTGGCAAAAGGGTTTCCAAATTAATGAAGTATTAGGTGATGAAGAGTTTTCATTCTACAGTGCAACCTCTGTGGAAGAACCAGGAAAACCTTTATTTTTATATGTTGGCTCTCATCCTTCTCAACTAGAACCTGCATGGGAGGATATGAACTTATGGTATCAGGTTCAGAGGCAGACTAAAATATTGACTGTGATGAAGCAGAGAGGTCTGTCTAGCAAGTATCTGCCTCAGCTGGTGGCATCTGGGAGGATAATTCACCCTGGTCAGTGCCTTAGACCAAGTTCTGGGGGCAACTGTGACCATCCTTGGTGTGGAACTCCAATCCTTGTAACCAGCCCAGTTGGAAAATCAGTCGCTAACATGATAAGAGATGGGCAATTTGGTTCAGATGAGGCTCTCAGGTGCTGCCATGACTGTTTAGCAGCACTATCTGCTGCTGCTGCTGCTGGAATTCGGCATGGAGATATCTGTCCAGAGAATGTTATCCGTGTAAGCTCTGGTGTTAGGCACCCTTATGTTCTTATTGGATGGGGTCATGCTGTATTAGAAGAGAGGGATCGTCCAGCCATGAATCTTCTTTTCTCTTCTACTTACGCTCTTCAAGAAGGTAAGTTATGCTCAGCTTCAGATGCAGAGAGTCTGGTCTATTTGCTTTATTTTTCATTGGGTGGTGTTATGCCAGAGTTGGATTCAGTTGAGGGGGCACTGCAGTGGAGGGAAAACTCGTGGTCAAGAAGGTTGATTCAGCAAAAGCTTGGGGACATTTCAGCTGTGTTGAAAGCATTTGCTGACTATGTTGACAGTCTCTGTGGGACACCATATCCCATGGACTTTGAGATATGGTTGAGAAGGTTGAAGAGAAATATTAATGAAGATCACGGGAAGGAAATAGACACAATGGGTTAGGACATCTTCATTCTAATATAGCCACACAATGGCTGCTTGAGCCCTCTGGAGCATCTGGAACATTGTTGAGACATGTTTGGATTTTCGAGAGGTCTCTGAGACTTGAACCAGATATGAGCATTATTATAGTCCAGAATATGTTTTCCTCAGGTTAAGTTTTTCTGTCTCTGTCAAGATTTTAATTGAACTTTTTGAATCACCGAGGACTAAGACAAACTACTGGAGCAATTGACCATCTTTGTTCTTTCATTTATTGGTTGGGTTCTTTTTCCCCCAAGGGAATTTCTGGACCTTCTGTTGGAATTGCTTGGATCTTCTCTACCACATTGTTTCAGGGTTCTCCACAATTGGGTTTCTACAAACCACCTTTGATGTTCACATACAGTTCCTCCCTGTTCTTGAAGGGGATCTTCAAATCAACCTCCCGAGCTTGTCACGTACCATCATCCAGGTTATACTATATTGATGTCTATTTTTACTTTGTAAAGATGTGAAATGTTCAGAATTTCTTGAACTTGTTGGTCTAATTGTTTGGTTTGAGGTACAAGGACCAGCATGAGTGTCTATAGCATCCAGAATTGTCCTCTGTAAGTGGGTGGTTGATTTTTGTGTTTTTCTGGTGTTTCTATAGAGTTATCTTGATCAATGCTTTCTGGGGCAAATTATGTCTCGTGTCTTTCTTGTGGCCGTGCAATTTAATGTTTTCGTAGGCTTTGCAACTCTTTGTACAAGCGCTTGTTGCAGCTTTGTCTGTTCAAATGCTGTTTTATAACATATCAACACTTCAGCAGTAACCACTTGAAGCAAGCTTCAGAAGTGGTTCCAGACCACTTCTTGCTGGAGCCTGGAGTCTGGAGAGAGGATAGCAAGCTTCAGAAGGTTTTCTGTTTCTGATATTGCCAGGGGGGACAATTAGTTCATCTAATTGAAGCAAGAATAAAGAACTCAATCGTAATGACAGACCAAGAGCTGGGGTTGTCATGTGGGTGGGTCCAGGTCTTTTCGGGTCAGGATCCAAATGAACCCAAATGACAGAGGTGGTTCCAGACCCGATGCACCAAACAATCAGTACTAATTGTCCTTTTACACAGAAACGCTAAAAACAAAAGGGGACAGGTGAAATTGCGTTCGTCTATAAATTTCAACCCCAAGGGAAATCTCGTCTTCTCTACTCTTTCTTGGGGAAAAGGTTGGGTCAGGGGGGGATGAAGACCCATCGTTCAAAAGGGTCCCACCTTGAGGATTTATTGGGGATAAAATTCAGCTTACGTTCTCACCAGAATGTATATTTTTAAGCAAAAATCTTGTGGTCTAATGACATCTGTCAAAGTTCTTTTTGTTAGGTTGGACTTGTCCAATGTGGGTCCTGATATTCTGACCATAATTAGTGGTCCCATGCGTTTAGACCGGACCTCGTTCCATTTCTTCTATAAATTTCAAGACTCCATACTTCACCAGACAATCAAGACCAGGATTAGACCCAATTTCCAAAAGGGCCTTAAATTGGACCCATTTATCCAATGCTTTGGGGCTGTCCTATTAATCTGAGAGACCAATATCCAATGTATGTTGGCACCCATTGATACCAGTACCATGAAACTCATGGGCCAATTATTCTGTTACATTCATGGTTGTGCATTTATTTTCTTCGGCATATATCAGTTTTGGATGCTTTTGGTAGCTATGATGCCTTTGCTGGCAGGCCATTAGCCAGTAGCCACAATAAGCTTGCTCTAAACCCAATGTTTCATAAGACTCTGTCTGGTTGCAGTGCAAAATTCATTTACACTGGTGTGAATGCCTGGGAATGCAAATGGGTTGGGTATAAGTTTTTGTTTACTTTTGCTTCAAGTTTGATTTTTGTTTTATTTGTTTGTGAGGAGTAAAAAAAAGTAAAATAATGTGGTCTTCAATTTATATGAAAGAGAATGGAAGCAGAACATAGTTGTCAAGGTGACACCCATGGATGGTCACCTTGCTTAATTGCCTACCTGCTTTGTACATATTGCTATGGAAGATTTTTATAATTTTTATTTTTTGAGATTATAATAATAAAATTGATATTATTAACCTAAAATATTTATTTTGTTGATTTATATACTAGTTTCTTTTTATTATTTTGTATTTGTTAGATTCAATCAACACTTAAAATTTTGTCAAATCAGTTTCTCTATCCTCATCATCATCTTCTTTTTCTCCTTCCACCCTTTCTTTTCTTATATTTTCTTTTTTTTTTCTTCTCATGAATATGTGATTTTCTATGTTTTAATATATTTTTTTGAACCCTGATGTTCTATTTTAATATGAAGAGCTTATACCATTTTCCGGAGATTAAAGATAATCATTAATGAAAGATTATTGATGGTTGCTATGAACCTAGGGATATTACCATAGGATTTATGGTTATTTAAAGAATTCCATTGCCTAGGCGACTAGGCAACAAGATGCCTCTCTTGTTGCTTAGCCTTACTTTGTCGCCTTGAAGACTATGGGTAGGAGGAAAGTTGTTTGTTGGAGAGGAGTAAAATGATGTAGTCTGCACTTTACATGAGATAGAGTAAGATAGAAGGCAGTGCAAATGAGACAAACTACAAATTTTGCTTTAGGTAATGGCAGTTCTGTCTGCATGAGACATCCAATTATCCAACCAACATTGATAGATTAGTAGAAGGCGTGAATGAAGCATCCTACCATTAGACCGGGAGCTGAAAGTCGAATTGTTTTTTAAGAAAATGGTCCACTTCAGGTCTTCTTTTGGCCCCTCTAAATCCTTTTTTGCATTTTGGTTTCAATGAGTCCAATAGTCGAACCAAACAGAGGGACTGTTTGACCTGTGACCCAGTCACCAAAATACCTTTCGGAATAATTTTGAAAATTTAAGGTTTTATTTGAGTTCAGGATCATTTTATAAGAATTAATTCCGTAAACCTGGAAGATCGAAAATAGATTTCGTAATAAAGGGTGTAAAGTGGGTATGGTCTTAGGGTGTCCAAAACCAACAGCTGATCATCACGGTCACATTCTCAACATACTCAACATTAACCAGCAAAAGAAATAAGATTTTCATTTTCATCATCATCATCATCATCATCACTATTGTTAAGGTAAAATACAAAAGCCTCCTTATTGTAAATCTTCTTTTGATGAGTTAATGAAAGTGTTATTGATAAAAAAAAATACAAAAACCTCCCTTGAAGTTTCTGACAATCATAAAAGCCTTCTCTATAGTTTCATTTTAACAAAATCTCCCCTTAAGTTTTGAGAAATTCAACAAAAACCTCCCTTCTGACACTGTCCCAGACGAAAAACGTTAGATTGATGCATCATTTTTTTTCAAATACCCATTCTACCCTTTTATAAATTATTTTACATACAAAATTGCTGAAATAACCCCATTTTAATTCAACAAAAACCTCTTTTAACAATCATTTCATTAATTTTACATACAAAATTACTGAGATGTCTTTTTTGTTGAATTAAAATGTGATTATTTCAATAATTTTGTATGTAAAATAATTCATAAAAGTGTAGAATAGATATTTGGAAAAAAACTGGTGCATCAATCTAATGTTTTCCGTCTGGGACAGTGACAGAATGGAGATTTTTATTAAGTTTCTCAAAAGTTCAGGAGATGTATTTATTAAAATGAAACTATAGGGGAGGTTTTTTGTTTTTTACCCTTATTATTATTATTATTATTGGCATTATCGATCATCATGCCCATCTTGTTAGGTGGGAGATTGGTTTCTTAGACTGTTGTTAGGTGGGAGATTTGTATTTTCATCATCATCATTATTATTATTATTGTCGATCATCATGGCCACCTTGTTAGGTGGGAGATTGGCTTCTGAAACTGCTGTACAATCAGAAGTGGGGATAGAGCTGGGTGCACATGAGACCCACTGGCCATACCAGTGAAAGCTTGCAGTTCAGGTTTGATCCCACACCTCTTGTTTTGCAGTTCCACGGATTAATCCATGGATGTACTAATCCAGCAAAAAAAAATCATGCTCCAATAACAAATAAATATATCCTTGAATTTCAAATGCCAAAATATGTAAATCTACATTTACTGAATGTTGAAAGATTAAATGACGAAAATGCATCCTCTTTTTAAAGATGGGAAGCCTCCTGAAAATGAGAAAATGTATTGAAAAAGAAACCCTATTCCACTGTATCAAACCAATACAAGGACACGACGCAACAATACCAACCGGCACGTGTGGAATGAATGGCAATAACCCCATTCCACCCATGCTACATGATGATCTCTACGGAAATATATAATTATAAGAGTCAATATTATTGTATCGACATTTTAAACAATCAAGGTTCAAAATATCACAATATATTGGTGCTTACAGAGTTACAGGCCAATTTTTGAACCCCCTACACAGAATTAGGGACAGGTTATTACTTCTAATAACATTAATAGGTGACTATTAACAGTAACCTAATGGATGTTAACTGAAACTAATGTTATTTAGTAACCAAGCTATCTTGAGTTATGAAACGTTGAAAATGGTAAAAGAATTTAAGAAATATGGTTTAAAAGTTAAAAGATACAAAATATCAATATGCACATACAATAATGATTAAAATATTGATATATTTTCTGATTCTATTAAATTGGGCATTATTCTATAGATTTGTATTCAACATTTCAACTTCAATAGTTCAATTAAATTATAACCCTTTATCTACTCTTCTATCTCGTTCCTGAATAAATTGTTATTTGTATCGACTTATTTATTCATCTCCACCAAACAGGTTAAAGGTCTGTTTAGTTCACAGTTGGAACCAGAACTGGAATCCATTGGAATTGGAATCAGAATGGTCTATTTCTCCCGCCCGTCTGATTCAAGCAAGGGGAGGAAATGACCAGTCCCTACTCCCACAAACCAAACAGACCCTAATATTTCCAATTCAAGTTTTCAACTTCTAGCCCCAAGTGACATGCTTGAAGACAAGATTCTTCACCATTATCCAATTACACTACCAATTTGTTGTAATGCTATGATTTAAACTTAGTCCTGAAGGATAAACCCTATTCAACATTCATCCAGAAAAGCCAGCCAAGTAGCCAATTCCAAAGGCAGCAAGTTCAATGATTGCATTTATCCTAGATTCTTATCATTCTGGACTTGTGTGGTCAAATCAGCCAATACAGAGGGCAAGAACCAGATTAAAATTTGAGCCTAAAAAATACGCCAGAATTTGACAATCTGTTTTTCAGTTGTTTTCCAGAAACAAAATCCATGGAGAATGTGGAAAGTGTACTGTTCTTACACAAGAAGCCCTTACAAGTTACAACACCTTAACGTGATACCTGCCCTGTAAGGCTAGAGAGGATCGGTATCAAAAGGCTGAAGTGGGGAAGGTGGTACAAGTGTCTTCCTCCTGGAACAGATTTTGTTGGGAGATTATCAGAGCATGGCCTAATTTAATATTTTGCCATGCATATAGTTTTCTTATAGTTTTACAGAGAAAAAAAGGGGTCTGGATCTGTTGACGCAATCTGCAACATTTCACGGTAAACGTTTTGGAAGATAATGGAAGAATCATTTCATCATCCATATGAATATAATAAAAACGCAGTTATCATGGAGTTGTGAGCTACAAGTAGAATTAAACTTAAACCCTGATCAGCTGTTGCAAGCAAAGATAGTAAGAACCTTGGTTTTCAGGTGTTCTCAAAGTCAAAGACAAACAAAGATTATTTATGGCTTCAAGCATTAAGACCTAGAACTCACTACAAATGTACTCTTGAAGCTACCATATTTGATCTAGCTACAGGGTTTCAAGTGGCTATTCAAATAAATGGGTTGTTCAGATCCAAAGTCAGCACTGCCTCGACATTATAAACCTGCAATACTAGCTTTTCATTTCCCTTGCGGCCGAGACCCATGAAGGATCCAACGTCCAATGGTCTGTAACCCCCTAAGACCTTACCCTGGGCGGCAGATTTTGATGTCCATATTAGCAACCCCACATAACCAAAAAAAAAAAAACAAGGCAAGGTACAAAGACAAAAGAGCTGAAAAGAAGAGAAAAATAAAATAAAAAGATACAGCTTCCTACACAACCAAGACAACGGTACTTCTATCACAGATGGGCAATGTTTGTTCTTTTATTCTATCAATCTGCATCCATTTCTTCTAATGCAGCCTTGGCTGCTGCCTTGGCTTCCTCTAAGAGATCATCTGGAACCTGAAATTTCGAAAGCAAATAAATGAATACAAGAATAAAAGTATAAAACCAAAGATATGATTCTTGAACTTGGTTGCTAAAACCCACTGCATAGGTTTGAAGAAAAAGAAATTCCAACTCTACTTTGTTTTAACAAGTGACTAACTCAATATCCTTTTCTTTTCACTGAGTTGCACATTAAAAATGATATTTTGCATTTTTTTGTCACAATTGTTTGAATAGTTGAAGATCAAAATAAGCAGATCAACGCATAAAATTACTAATTGTTTATATTGAAACTCCTTGGTGTAATCATATAAAAAGAGAAAACTTAGCATTCATTCCCCCCCCCCAGCTAAAAAAAAAAAAAGAAAAAGAAAAAATCCATCATGACTTGAGCATTCCCTGCTGCTTCATCATCACACTACCAAATCAAGGTTTGTGAGTTCCCATTTCACTTATTATTGCACCTATTATATATTTTAGGGCTGCAAATGGCATCCGATTGTCCAAATTTGATCTGTTTATAAATGAATCAAGGATGGATAAACCCTTCCCAATCTAATAAAATCCGATTTGATTTAACAATCAATTTATAATATTTTGATCCATTTGCAGCCTTAATATATATTCAATGCTTTTGAATGATACCTATGACACCATTACATTTACTTTACAAAGACAGCGAGGTCTACCAGGATACAATTTTACCTTTTGATGTTGTCGATTTGACTCATCGCAGACCCAGCTCATCTCCAATTCGAAGGCTTTGTCCTTTGCCTCATCATGTACTCCATAAATGCTGCACACCAGATATGCAAATGAAAAAAGTGAAGGAATTTTATCAAACAAGTGAAATTGCAAATAAAATAAACATGGTCAAAGCAAATAGTTTCTCCAGTTCCAATTGCACTCGTCTCCATTTTTTAAGTGAAGAAGGGAGTTCCTTAAGTTCTTTTGCAAGACAAAAGTTAAAAACTGCTACGCAGTAATTGGTAAAACTTAGAATAGGATGCAGTAAATGGCCATGAGAAACAGTGAGTCTTCCTGACGATTTTCAATCAAAACAGCTGATTCTGTGATGACTTCAAGGTTCAGTATATTAGATTAGCCTTTCAAATTTATTGGCACACAAGCATCAAATAAGCATAATGTTATTTCTATGAGTTTCAGTTGAGTCTGATGACAAAATAAGAAACCAATGGAATGGAAAGAATTCAAACTATAAAAGCTCTCACATGCACAGATGTGGGTGAGTGGGTGCAAGCATGTGTAAAAGCAATCCAGATCTGCAGCACTTCTTGTGCACTTGCATTGAGTCATTGACAGGTGTCCAATATGCACAGGTACTTGCAAGTGTAATGGAAGTTGAGACACCTGTCACAGACTCAAATGCAAGTGCATGGCAAGATCACTGCAAACAAGTGCAGGACTCAAATAAAAGTGTGTATGTGTTCACACACACGCACAAGAATATGCATGTGTGCGTGAGCAAGAGAGATTTCTATTCTAGCCTAAAATAAAATTATTCTTCAACCTAGAGATAAGAAATACTTAGATTGTTTGACTATCTGAGTCAAATAGTTTCAGAACATGAATGATTTAAACAAATTAGAGTTACAATGTTTTTCATTTCAAAGTAGGGGGGGTGCCTTAGTAATACACAAACTATAGGGTAGGTCTTAGTAATTAGGTGGAACTATAGAGGGTGTCTTAGTAATGACCCTAAAATAAAATAAAAATTTGAAGCTTTGGACGATATATATCACAGTCACCCTCCAAACACCTTAGCCCCTCTTTTCTGGCATTGCATAATCCATTTACATCCCAGCCCTTTGAACTCCAGACCTCACCAAGGTGTCTGCTAGATCATTTGCTAATCTCATAATCCATCATAATGAAGTTCTAGCCTATAATGTACTGGGAATCACCTTCAATTTCCAACCTATCAAGCTGAAACTTCTAGTTATTTTGAGTCCTTGCAGTAAGGAAAAATGTTGAGCACAAAGAAGCGCCCCTCCCCCTCAACTGGAATTTCTAGCCATTAATACTGGCCAGGTAGGACGCCTCATGCTCAGGTCAGATTCTCATGTTTCCATCTATATGTATAGGTACAGAAATAAAATGGCAATATGGAGGGAAATCATAGGTAAAATAATGAAGGTGAGCATTAATTACTATATCAAGTCAAGCATAAACAATTATTACAGAAACCACTCACATCTTTGCAACTTCAATGACACCTTGCCTGCATGTCATTTCAGAAAGTTTCAACTTTTCGATCTCTCTGTCGACACCATCAACCATATCAGCACAATTATTAAATGAACTAAGTCAGATCATATATAAATAAGACAATCAAACCCTACAAGAGGGATTATAATAATAAGAGATATGTTAAGAGGAGGAAAAGATCAAAAGCATAAATCCCATTTTTGTTCAAGCACTAAACATATGTAGTGTTGCTCTTACTCCTAATCTCATTGAAGGCCACAAAATAAGGAATTACTAAATTCTTAACGAGCCATAAAACAGTCTGGCAATGGCATACAATATGCAATGCACATGCTGAACACAACTACTCTAAACTAAGCTCACCAAAATTTTAATCAACTTGACCACTACAACCATCCAACATATGATTCAGACCATTCTCTATATTGGCTTTTATTTAATTATTAATTATTTTAACAGGCATTACAGGAAGTCCATTGTATGTATATGTACCATTTGCACCACTAAGCCATTGTTGAACAATTATTAGAGTTTGGCTAACAATATTAACTTAGATTCATTTAGAAAGATGTACTATAACTAATCCTTTTTCCAAAAAAAAAAATGTACTATAACTAACTTACGTTTTAGCTGCTTGCCTCCCCTTCCCAATTGCAGCACCAAAGTACCTCTAGAACAATTTCACAATGTAAATTGGTAAATTAGAAGGGATCTTAGATACACAACTACATAATCCAAAATATATGTTTGTGCAAACAGATAAAAAATAATGAGGAAAGAAATATACAGTAACAACTCAGCTTAGAAAAAGAAAAAGAGGAAGCAAAGAGAACTTCTTTTATGAGATTACATGAGAAAGAAAGGAGCATCATTTGTCTATGTATGCCTTCTTTTTTGCTTCACGGGGCTACACAACGGGGGTAGCCCGTCCCCCAAAAATAGTGCAGGATTCGATTCCAAGCCTCTGCTACAACCAGCAGGAGGCCTTGCCAATCAATCACTTGGCACCTTGCATTTGACTATGTATGCCTTTCTATCATCAACCAGATTAACAGAAATTTTACCAGCATCAAATAAGGCAAGTAAAATAATCAAATGAGCACCGTTTGTCCAACAGCTATAAGTTTTAACTCACATAGGAAACACCAGAAGGCTCAATCATGTATAGTTGTGGTCCTTCTCTGTCATAGCCTCCAAGAATTACTCCACATCCAAAAGGTCTGCATAAATGTTGATTCTTTTCATCAAGAAAAAAAAACATAATTGGCAATGTAAAGGGAGGAAAGGAATGAAAATGTATCATAATTGAAATGTAATTATCTATCGTCACAAACCTGAGCCACCAATAAAGTGTACATAAATGCACATAACTAGCAACGCGTTCAGCAAGTTCTTTCACAGGTATGGAATCACCATAAACACTGCACAACAAAAAACATCATAATCTGTAAATGAACATTTGGAGAGATATTTAGAAAATTTAATAACTAAAAACCCAGATAGAAATGCAGAAAATCTAACACACACACACACACACACACATATATATATATGCTGATATTATCATTTAGAAAGTTCATACGTTCTTGTTGACCACAGAGATAAGGAGAAAAGACATACAGATAGCACAAGAAATGACAAAAAAAAAACATTGTACAAATAAGCATTCGGTGCATAAAATTGGTGGCTGAAGTAAATAATGGGGAAGTCAAATGGCCAACAATGGGCTACATAACTTTTTCTTTTACCAAATAGTTCCAGTATTTTTACAGCAGCAGTATTTGTATTATTTTCTATTTATTGGTTGTGGAGACTCGATGCTATGACTTATGAGTTCATTTTAACTATTTAGTCAAGAAGCTCCATCATAACTGACTTAAAACTCATTCATAGCAAAGAACTTTGTTGCTCATTCTCCCCCCCCCCAAAATCAACAATAAAGGATAAAAAACAAAGCACCTGGCAGCAAACCAAACAGGACCTAAGCACCTTCTAAGGCAACAAGGCCCCTTCCCGTGCAACAAGACTTGCAATTCACAAGATATCTTAATATAATAATTTTTGAGAAATGGTAGTTTTCATTGCCAAAGAAAATCTTAATGTAATAATATTATTACTATGGATGCATTTTATTACTTATAAGAATGTGCTGATGCATCCTATTACATATGCTCTCTTTTAGGATTTTAAAAGCATAAAGGATCCAAAGATTTTGAGATGAGAGAAAGAAACAAAACATGGATTAAATAGGCATCTGTTTTTTGTTTCAATTACGCTTTCACACATTAAATAGAATAGGGGCTCCACTTGTGTTCTTCTTTTCCTTTTGTTATTCTCTCTCTTCAATCTTTTATTAATATAAAATTAAAGCCTTCTTTAGTTGCTAATACTTTTTTATATGAAATTCTTCAATAAAATATGAACTATATTTTGATGCCATGTTTCATATATTGAAATTAATAGATTCAAAATACTATTTTCTCATAGATATGATGATTTGCCATGGCTAGAGATAAAATTCAGTTTCATTTAGTAGAGAGTATTTCTATTTCTTTAATTTATATGCATGCTCTCAACAATCAACATTATGGCTAAAAGCCTAAAACCTCTGTTTCAGCAGAAGTTCCACTGAGCTTAATCATACTTAGACCAACTCAACAGTCAGACCACTATAACCAGGAATCAGCAACAAAAACAGATTTTTAGGCTGTCAGGTTCTGAGAAATGTTGACTTGGACAAACCTATCTCATATATATGTTCTAGAACATGTTACATTAATGTTCTGAAAATCAAAATTGTATCATAAATTGTAGAGAAAATTGAATCAAATCATATTATAAAACATAAAATTAGTTCTGCTTTTTACAAATTGGTCAGAAAATTATAAATATATATACTTAAAATCTAAATATATAGTGAAAGCTATTTTTACCCTATTTTAATCCATATCTACCATGTGTACCTAAAACAATAGAATTTATCACTTCTACACTAGGAGCCACAGATGATATCAGCAAGTTCAACTTAAAAGTCAAATAATCCGCATATAATGGTTGTTTAAACTATATATGACAGAAAATAAACTCAACATGGTTTCTAAAAGGTGATAAATACTTATATAAATCATTTTCTACAAAGGACTTTAGAACAAGTCTGGAACAAAGAAATGACAAAGTAGAGTTGATTTGAACCGTATAAATCATATAGATCATAGCATTCATGAATCAAATTGTAGGATTCAAACAAAAAAATTTAAGGTTTTTACAAAATATGATTCCAACAAAAAATTCAAATCAAAGGCCTTGAGGTTCATTTCTCTTGATACAAATTATGAATTGTATCATAAGTTGTAATATTTTCACAACTATAATTATAGCCTATAATATTTATTGTTTTGTTGATGAATTCCTATAATATTTACTGTTTTAAGCTAATTTTAATACAAAATAGATTTAAAAGATAATAGGAACTATTTTCTATTATTTAATTTTTCCTTCTTGGAATTTTTAATTGAACAATTTGAACAACCAAACCAAACAGTCAAACCATTTAAACTATGACTTAGTGACAATCAGTTTTGGGTCGAGTCTAGGTCTAACAATGTTCACCAATTAGGCTGCAAACACTAGGAGGACATTGCTCTATGTCCAAGTTATTCATCTACAACCAATATTTTTTTTCTGAGAAAAAGTTACCATATTACAAAGAAGGATTGTCTACTCATTTACGATCAAATCCTTTTGTGATAGACGTGTCTCAATGCCTCCAATATGCCACATAGGAACAGGATAGCTTCAAATTAGGCCCAAGTTGCTGCCCTAACCCAATTCAGTTCTTGTCAAAAAATTTGAATGGGCATTGCCCAAGGACCTAGACCCGATGTTGTGTAAATTTTTTTCTTTGAGAAAAGGTAAATTCTCAAAATTGGGCACCCAACTTGCACCCCCCTAAATAGGGCGTATATCTATATTAGAGTGTAAATTATTCCATGTATTGGCTAAGGTGTAGAACCATTTTTATTGGTGCCTTTTTAAACACTATTAAATCTGGAAAGGAATGAATTATGTAATAAGCCAAGCATCCCTGCGCATGGGATAGCAAGTAGTCACCTCCTTTCTCTTCATATTATAATTGAGCCCAATATAATTGATCTGTTATTGAGTCATCATGACCAAACGGGCTCAAATATACTGTTAATATGCTTTGATGTTCATCCCTAAACACCCCACCTATTCTTGAGGGTCCTGGTAGGGGTGTCAATGGACCGGCTTTGGATTGGATGGGGTCCAATCCAAAATCAATTTGAACGGATTGCATGGACCAACAAGACATATTGAAGTGGACCAGTCCAGACTTAATGGTCCAAATTATTTATTGGATAGGATTGGACCTAGTCCATCTGTAATGAATTTAAATTGGACTGTATTGAGACAATATTTGGTCCATTGATAGAAGATAAGAATATAGGTGTCAATGGACCTGGATTAAAACCAATCTAAATTAAAAGAAATTTGAATAGATTGGACAGTCCAGATATTGAATTGGACCGATCCAAAATGGTCCAAAATATTCATTGGATTGGATTGGACCTGGTCCATTTGTAATGGACTCACATTGGACTGGATCGGATTGGACCAAATCCAGTCCAATTGACACCCCTAGGTCCTGGATTCATCATACTATACCCATCAAAGCTCAAATTTACTTGATTAGCACTTGATGGATTGTGTTGTACTTGGGTCCAGTTGAAGAAGCAGACAACTCATTGCCATCCTCCAAGGATATTATCCATTGAAAACAGACCAAAATTATACAAGGTTTTTATTCAATACATGACTTTCGCTGCAATATTTTCAATGATTGCTTCCTTACTACATTGCGTTCCCATTGAAAATCCTCTCATTTCTTTCTTCCCTTATTGTCCATACCACCACTGTCCTTGCACATCCTCATAAGACTTTCACTCTCCTTGGCAACATGAAAAAGCTTGATTTAAATAAACTTACACATTAATGGATAGGGTTATCTCCAACCCAGTAGAAAAAAGAACCATTCCAAAAGATTGTAAAGAAACTTACCAATTCAGGAATAAACTCTCATTTCTTTCCCTCTTCATGAATTTACCAATTCGATGGTTATTATTGATAGGTTGATAATGTTAGTAATGTATAGTTTTATCTATGGAAAAAGATTGTAAAGAAACTTCCAGGCTTTACACCATAAGAAAATTTTATACCTGCTATATCCTTAAACAAAAAGTTTTCTTATTCCACTTTTCCTTATTAATCCGAATTTTGGGCTTCTTTCTTTTTCAGAGAGATTTTTGTTCAATCAACTCCATGAGTGATAATTGGTCGTCAATCAACTAGTAAGTCTTGGTACAAAGCAGTTAATAGAAATACATTGAGTGAGTGATGCAGCTCTAAAAAAATATGCAGAAAGATGTCAACTTATGAATTCATTTTGGGGCTGAAACTTTTTATCAATTAAACCGGTTGTTAATTAAAACAACAATAAGATATAGAGTCTCCAACCTGATATTACAGTGTATGCATCTGTTTCCATCTATTGATTGTAAAGTAAGAAGATTTTTATTGAGAAATGCACTAAACAAAGCAATTCACCCAGGAAACAACTAACACCAAAACATAGTTTTGTTTTTTTTTTTTTTTTTTTTTTTGTGAAAACAATCATCAAAACAATTTGGAACTGATGTGGAAAATGATCCATAGAGACATGGAATTGTATCTATTCAGAAAAAGATCCTAATGCACCAGGGATAGAGTAAGTTGATACAAGCTAGAATTAACCCTGTTCCAGCCCTCAAATAAATTGTGATCCCATATTACGAAGAAGTTGTAATCAGAGAGAGAGAAATATAGAAAGAAGGAAAAGAGTAGAGAGAGAGAGAGAACAAGAAACCCCAAGGAACCACTCCAAGAGACTTAGAATCACTCTCTAGAATTTTAGGGAATCACTCCATACAATTACAGCAAGCTTGCAAAAGAGCTCTAAGAAATCTACACTGGCTTCAAAATGAAGAGAATACATCTATTCATAGAGTGACTTTTGTGGCCAAGAATATTGTTCATCATAATTACCAAAATGACACTGCCTATCTTGTGCATCAAGAAACTCAATAGCTTTCCACTAGTAATGCAATGGAACTGAAAATTGAAAGAAAAATCTTACTAAACCAAGATCAAATCACAAGCTAAATGGATCCCCCCCCGGATGGTGTGATAAATTTGAATTTTGATGGTAGCTGCCAATGTAACCCAGGGCCATCGGGAATAGGTGGGATTCTGAGAGACAGAGACAGCAATATGTTGTCTCTATTTTCAGGACCAGTGGTTGAAAGGTGATTCAGTAAGGGCAGAGCTACTAGCAGCGGTACAAGGTATACAGATGGCTAGTCAAATTGGAGTGACCAATCTGCTAGTAGAAGGGGATCCAAGGTAGTAGTAGGCTGGCTAATCAGCCCAGAAACAGCCTGTTGGGGCTACAGGGATCTGTTAAAGAAAGTTAAATGGATGACAAGGAATATGACTGTCAGGTTTCAGTGGGTCAGAAGATCAGCAAATGCAATGGCTGATTCTCTGGCCAAGCAAGGGGTGTCAAGGGGAGATCTATTTTGGGCTACTTTGTAATCGTGTCTCAGGCCTGGGCAGTTTTGGTGTTTCAGTCCTAGGGGGGTAACATCTCGTGCCTCCTCCTAGGCTGATTGTATTATTGATATTTGATTTAATAAAACTACCTTCATTCATAAAAAAAAAAAAAGAAAAATCTTACTAAATTAGAAGAACAAGATATCATGGGCCAGGCCGACACAGGACTGGTCCAATGACAAAAATACCCCCCCCCCGTGTCCAAAAATACAGAAATACATAAAATTTCAGAAAGTTCCAATTTTGACTGATCAGTTCCTGCATCAAATCCAAGGTGTGGCAAAGAGAATGAGAAAATTCATGAAGAAAGATAACCAGAGTGGAAATAGAAAATGATGCCATGTGAAAATTAAAAAAGAAAATGGGGAGCCGGTGGGATGAAATAACAAGTTATAAAATAAAAGTGGAGAAAGAGCATAAATATCCAAAAAAAAGTGTTGAATTAATTGTAGAAAATCAAAATGAAAAGGAAAACTAAGTAGAAAAAGGAACTGAAAAAAAAACAAGGAATGACACTGAAAAAGAAATAAGCAAAAAAAAACCTAATGGGATATCACAAAAAGAATATTAGCAACTCAAACATAGCATTTAACTAGAAAATTTCTTCCCATTTCTCAAGGATATTTTGAGCCTCACTTCTCATTTGTTCTTTTCATTCACTTCACTGCCTGTTTGAGCTCCATACTTTGGTTAGTCTTTATAAACAAGTGAAACATATGCATGTAAAATTATAAATATATTTACGTATTTATATAGTTGCAAAAAGAATCCACACAAACAAGCACAAAGAATTTTGACCATATCTATGGTTTGATATGTCTAAAAAGTCATATTTCATGACGCTACCTCTCATAGTTAGTTGCCTCAGCTTTGGCTCGTGCAACAATTTGCCTCCCATCTGCTGCTAAGCCAGCCACAGCCTGTAAGAGTACAGAGAAAAGTCAGATACATTTAATCTAATATGCTATGATTCAAGAAGATAATATTCAACTTCACAAATAGGCAATATTACAACAACAAATTCCTCTTTCAGTAAAAAATCTTCATAATTTGCTTGATAGTTAATCTCAGTTCGGAGCTTAGGGGTCGTTTGATTGCACTTTTTAGAGGTCTGAATCTGAAAATGCTACTTTTCAGACCTCACCCCTTGTTTGGTTTTACCTCTTAAAATTAATCTGAATCTTATTTTCAGATCTGAAAATAATAGACCTTGGTCGGCTCTTAACGCGCTCAGACGCATTTCAGCCCCGGTGCAATGTCCAAAATATCCTTACAATATTTTGGAAATGACACGAGTTACCCCTGATAACCCATGTTGGTTCGGCTGTCTTAATTTGTATGTTTATCTTTGTTGGGTCTTAAGTCATTAGTTATTGGGCCTTAGTTATTGGGCCTAATCTTATTTAGTGTTTATTTTGACTAGGTGTCCCATCACTAATCAGGGACATTCTTGTCTATTTATGTAGCATTATGTAATGTCCTTATATATAATAGATTAGGGCTGGCTGAGGATCATTCTGCCGCCCATCTCATATCTTCTTCTTCTTCTTCTTCCTCTTCTTCTCTCATTCGACAGCCCTATTTCAGCAAACATGGTATCAGAGCACTAATCTTTCGACTGGTTACAACAGCCGCCTCTTCTTCTACTCGCAGTTAACTCTCTCATCTTTCTTTTTGGTTGCCAGTGTGCAGTGTAGTACTCGGTGTTTCAGCTCTGTGTCGGGTTCTCAAGACTGAGTTTACAGTGCAACAAGTTTCGTAAGTGTGAAACAGTTCACTATATATTGCGTTTACAGTCTTGACATTAACAAGTAAGTGAAGATGTCCTCCATATCCGGGGAAGTGTCTTCTAGAGATGTTAGGGCTTGTGGGAGGTCTCCTAATCTAGAGAATCCAAATATGCACAGCCTATAGATCACAAATGTGTTGTTGGATGAGTACAACTTCAGAGAATGGTCTGTCTCAACCATGCTTTTCATCACATCCCGGGAACTCATTGGTTACTTGGACGAGCAGAAAAAGGAACCAGGAGTGGGGAGTGCTGAATATGCAGCTTGGCGCAAGGAGAATGCTACAGTTATGTCCTGGCTACTTGCCTCAATGACTCCAAGAGTAGCTAGGACTGTTCAACATTTCTCCACGGCTGCCAAGATATGGGAAAAAGTTTCTAAAACCTATGGGCAGAAAAAGAATAATGCTAGAATTTACAGACAGAATCAAGACATTGCTGCCTTGAGGCAAGGAGATATGAGTGTTGCAACATATTTTGCCACACTAGAAGGACTATGGGAAGAGTTAGATCACCACCTTATTATTGATTGGGAGAGTGCCGGAGATAAGGAAAAGCGTGACAAACAAATTGAAGAGGGTAGAGAATTTAAGTTTCTGGCTGGCCTAGATCCTATATATGAGAGCATAAGGTCCCAAATTCTGGGAATGGATGAAATGCCAGACTTACATCATGTTTACTACCTTGTGAGGAATGAAGAGGTGAGAAGAAAAGAGATGCAGGTCGATAGAGCATTCGGCCCTAATCTCTACAAATCAAAGGGGAAACAGGCACTCTGACAAGAGACATCTGAAGTGCACCCACTGTGGAGGGGAAAGGCATGTGAAAGAGACCTGTTGGGTTCTCCATCCACATCTGAAGCTAGCTGCATTGAGGAAAGATAAGAAGCATCTGAAGGGTCAATCTACAAGTGTGAATCTGGCTACGGGTCAAAGTGATGATGGTTCAAAACACTCATCTACAGTTACTTCTTCTTCCATGGGGCAGACTACTAATTCCCCTCGAACCGGGTCCTTGGGTTTTACTGTCGATGAAGTAGAAGTACTTAGCCGGGCCCTAGCCCGTCTAAGGACCAATTCTCTTCCATCCTCCTCCCTTGCCAGATCAGGTATTGTCTCTGCCTTTAATGCAACTAGTACTATTGATCCTGCCTCTTGGATTATTGATTCTGGTGCAACTGACCACATGACACACGTGTCTTCTCTATTTTCTTCCTATCATTTAATGTCTGGCCAAGATAAAATGAGGGCTACTGATGGTTCTCTCTCTACCATCTCTGGGAAAGGAGTGGTTGACCTAAGCAAGGACTTCTCACTCAAATCTGTTTTGCATGTTTCCAATCTTTCTTCAAATCTCTTACCTGTTTCAAAGCTTACAAAAAATTTGAATTGTAGCATAACCTTTTTTCCTACTCATTGTGTCTTTCAGGACAGATTGACGAAGAGAACGATTTAGAGCGGTCATGAGTGTGGAGGTCTCTACTACCTTGATGCAGACATCAGTTCGGCCTTGCAAACATCTGCTACATGTAGTCAGTCCAATGTGGAGTCAATAGCTAGGTTACATCTGTGGCATGCTAGGCTAGGTCATTTACCTTTTTCATCATTGGAAGTGTTGTTTCCAGAATTATTCAAAGGTGTTTCAAGTCAAGAGTTAGTTTGTGAAGTCTGTCAACTATCAAAGCAATGTAGAACTGTTTATTCAACTTCGAGTAATGAAATTCGAGCTTCTTTTGACTTAGTCCACTCTGATGTTTGGGGCCCCTCTCCCATTATTTCTGTTGATGGCTTTCGATACTTTATCAGTTTTATTGATCACTATTCTCGATGCACATGGATCTACTTATTAAAAGCACGAGAAGAAGTGCCGCAGGTAACCATGACATTTTGCAAAATGATTGAAACACAATTTGGTACAAAGGTCAAATAATTCAGGTCAGATAATGCTGCAGAATACTTTGAAAGGTCCTTGAATCTGTTTATGGAGGATGCTGGAATGATTCATCAGTCATCTTGTGCTAGTACCCCCCAATAGAATGGGGTTGTTGAGCGCAAGAATAGGCACCTATTGGAGACTGCTCGAGCCTAACTATTTTAGCACAAAGTTCCAAAAAACTATTGGTCTCAAACAATCCTTACTGCATCATATCTGATAAATCGAATGCCATGCAAAGTATTGGGGATGAAAACTCCTTTCTCTGTTCTTTGCCCTCATCTTCCTGACTTTTCTCTTCCATCAAGAGTCTTTGGTTGTGTATGCTTTATACATGTCAAGGATCCGAAGAAGACCAAATTGGATCCTAGGGCTACAAAGGGAATCTTTTTGGGGTACTCCCCTACTCAGAAGGGATAAAAGTGTTATGATCCAGTCACCAAGAAAAAATATGTCACAAAGGATGTGGTATTCTTTGAGTCTCAATCCTATTTTCATTCTTCCCAGAATCCTCTTCAGGGGGAGACTAGTGGGATAGAAGAGGATTCTTCTGTTCCCCCATTCTTTGTACCTCTCTCGACCTCAGGCCTTCCATCTTCTCCTCCTGATCCCGGGTGAATCTAGTGAGGCTCCCATTGTACCAGCTACTACTAGTGATGTTGCAAATATTACTAAAGACTCCAGCAGGCTGCAAAGAAATATCAGAATCACCTACAACAGAAGGAAGAAGGGTCCTCTAACTCATGACAGCAACCAATTGGACTCATATCAACCTGTCTCAGAAACTCAAGGTAATCCTATCAGTTCCTCTGACTTGGATCTTCCTATTGCCCTTCGTAAGTCTACTCGTTCTTGTACTATCAGACACCCCATTGCTGATTTTGTGTCTTACTCACATTTGTCTCCTCGTTATTGTTCTTTTGTGTCTGCTCTCTCTTTTGTGCATGTTCCTACCAGGTATTCTGAGACAGTATCTGACCCAAAATGGAAAGGGGCTATGGACGAATAAATGAAGGCCTTAATGAAAGCAAGGACTTGGGAATTAGTAGATCTACCAGAAGGGAAAGGCATTGTTGGATGCAAGTGGGTGTTCATTGTGAAGCATAGGGAGGACGGGTCCATTGAGAGGTACAAGGCTAGACTGGTAGCAAAAGGGTTTACTCAAAAAGAAGAGATTGACTACAAAGAAACCTTTGCTCCGGTGGCAAAACTCAACACAATCCGAGTTCTATTATCATTAGCTGCAAATTTCTCATGGGAGCTACATCAGTTGGACGTGAAGAATGCTTTCTTGAATGGCGACCTGCATGAAGAGGTGTTCATGGATCCTCCATCAGGTTATGGTTTTGGCAAGAAGGTATGTAGACTGAGAAAAGCCCTAAACGGCCTTAAGCAGTCCCTCGAGCTTGGTTTGAGAAGCTATGTGGGGTCATGAAGAAAGGGGGTTACACTCGAAGTGGGGCAGATCATACACTATTCATAAGGAAGAGAAATGGCAAACTTACGGCACTTATTATCTATGTGGATGATATGGTAATTATAGGGGATGATCAGGAAGAGATTAAAAGACTAAAGGAGGTTTTGGTTGCTGAATTTGAGATGAAAGACCTGGGCCAACTGAGATACTTTCTTGGGATTGAAGTTGCAAGGTCCAAAGAGGGCACCTATATATGTCAGCGGAAATGCATCCTTGATCTTCTTCAAGAGACAGGCATGATGGGGTGTAGGCCAGCAGATACTCCAATAGAACAGAATCATGGTCTACAAGTGTCAGTAGGAGAGGACTACCTTGATAAGGAAAGATACCAAAAGCTGGTGGGGAAGTTGATTTACCTGCCCCTCACTCGCCCTGACATTGCTTATGCTATACATGTTGCCAGTCAATTCATGCACACTCCTAAAATCCCTCACATGAAAGCTATGGAAAGGATCCTCATATATTTGAAGTCTTGCCCGGGGAAAGGGATTATGTTCAAGAAAAACAGTAAAATTGAAGTTGAAGGATATACTGATGCAGATTGGGTTGGCTCTATTGGGGACATGAAGTCTACTTCTGGGTACTGCACCTTTGTTGGAGGAAATTTAGTTACATGGAGGAATAAAAAACAGAATGTGGTTGCTAGATCTAGTGTAGAGGCCAAATACCAAGCTATGGCTCATGGTGTTGCTGAACTTTTATGGCTTAAGATCCTACTTGGAGAACTTGGAATAAAGATTGAGTGTCCTCTCAGGTTGTACTGTGACAACAAGGTTGCCATCAACATTGCAAATAACCCAGTGCAACATGATAGAACGAAACATATTGAGATAGACCGTCACTTTGTTAGAGAAAGAATTGTCTCAGGAGAACTCTGCATTCCTTATACTCCCTCCGAGATGCAGATTGCAGATGTTCTGACTAAAGGGCTAGCTATAGTGAAATTCGTGGACTTACTTGGCAAGCTAAACATGATTGACATCCATGCTTAGCTTGAGGGGGAGTGTTGGTTCGGCTGTCTTAATTTGTATGTTTATCTTTGTTGGGTCTTAAGTCATTAGTTATTGGGCCTTAGTTACTGGGCCTAATCTTATTTAGTATTTATTTTGACTAGGTGTCCCATCACTAATCAGGGACATTCTTGTCTATTTATGTAACATTATGTAATGTCCTTATATATAATAGATTAGGGCTGGTTGAGGATCATTCTGCCGCCCATCTCATATCTTCTTCCTCTTCTTCTCTCATTCGACAGCCCTATTTCAGCAAACAACCCCAAACCCAGAAAACATAAACATTCGACCTCTCTCTCTCTCCACCCTATCTTCCCGCCACCACCGCTATAAGTTGCAATGGCGGCTCTCTCTCTCTCTCTCTCTCTCTCTCTTGTCTTCCCGCCATCGCCCCTGCAACATGCAACAGCGGTGGTTCAGTGAATAATAATAATATTTTTATTAATTATTAATTTAAAATAATTTTTATTAATTATTAATTATTTTAATGCTTTTATAGTCATTAATTATTTTTCTAATTTTAATCGTTTCATTTATTAATTAGTAATTATTAATTTTTTATTTTTTATTTGTATTGTTTCAATATTATTTTGAGGTTGAAAATTATTTTTTATGAGATAATGCAAATTGAATTCAACATTTCCAAATAGTATGTTTTAGGGGTAAAATAGTAAAATCAGTAAATTTCAGATGGTAAAGGGTTGATCCAACACAAACAAACTTATGGATTCAGATCCTCTAAAAAGTAGAAAAGCATCTATGCCTCTTTTCAGATTTCAGACACTTTTAATATCTTTTTAACTTTTCAGATCTGAATTTTCAGATTTATCAAATGCCACCTTAATATTAATAACACAAAGACACATTACCAAGTTATAGGTTAAACTCTAAGCCATGCCTAGGCTAAAACTAATGCAGGGAAGAAGGCATTCACAGCCATTCTACTACAATTATTAATGTTTCAGACCTGAGAAGAGGGTTAGGTTAAGCTTTCCTACATGACACTGCCTATTTCTGCAGATTACCACATGAAATGATCCTGTCGCCATGGTTTACAAAAAAATTGATTACCTCTAGATATTTCAATGATAATTCAAATTTTTTGATATACCAATGAAAATCACTTTACTAAGTAAAAATATTCCAAATTACAACAAAATCTTGAGGAAATGTGACCATCATCATCATATCTAATTCTTGTCCTAACTATATGGGGTTGGCAACATCCTGCTTTGCCATTCCGTTCTGTTCCTTAAGAAATGTCACCAATTTTTCTAAAATCAGTTGAAACTTTTTCTGAGACATGGAAAATGCTTAAGCCATTCTGCACAAAATTAAAACAAAGGTATTTGGAGTTGATTCTACACATTGGAATGAACAACTCTAACTAATAATGGGAAATTATCTAAAGCCCACCAATCAAAAAAAAAATCTGAAACTTCCTCTGATTTTAGTAACAATGGCTTAAACCACAACCTTTAGATACCTAAAAGACTACCCTGTTATAAGGTTATGAGTCACAAAACCTCCTTTCCATTAAATCTCTGTCTGGTCTCATAACAAAAGTAGCACATTTGACTAAGAAATGGTTTCTAAATGACAAAAAATGACCCTGAATTGGCATCATCTCATATAATTTTTCAATGTGATAGTGATACATGTTAACCAACTCAATAACCTTCTACCATCCACACACACACCCACCAAGAAGAAGTTCTACAACTAAAACGCTATCCTGGCAACATCCAAATCTCAGATTTTAACAACATCATGATTCTCCATGCTGAACAGTAATAATAAAGTCAGCTATCTAAAGAAGGTTTCAACTTCTGTAGATCCCTTTCAGATCATGAGTTTCAGACTTTCAGGAAATATCCTCCCTTCTCCTTTCCTTAAATGAGGTATTTCTCTTCTGTCATCTCCCAGATAATTGTTTTTGATTCTTAACCTCCAATGGCTCATTTCACCAAATCTTTCTTCACCCACCTTACTGCTGTCTCCCAACCCATGCCTTCTAGTTTAAAAGAATTTAGCCCCCAGCAGCTCCATCTAAAGTGTCATTCTTTCTTTGGGAGGCTGCTAGGGAGTACATTAACACCTGTGAAGATTCAAAGGAGAAAAGCATCTCTTATCTGTCACCTCACAATTGTGTAATGTACATGAAGGGGACTCTAAGTTGGAGACGGATTGGTTGAAGAACCTGGAAACAGTAATTTGGGATTACAGGGAGGACAAAAGAGGTTTAAATGGCTCATCAGCAATATGAATATAAGAGTTCAGTGGGGAAGAAGATCAGCTAATGGGTTCGCAGATACTTTGGCTAAACAAAGGGTTTCCAGGGATCATTTGTTTTGGGCTTAGTTGCAATCTTGTTTTCTTGTTTTGTTGTTGTTGAGAGGTTGCACCTCACACCCCTCAGTGGGTAAAGTTCTATACTCTTCTACTAAGTTTCCTTTCTAACTATCAAAAAAACAGTAAGTCTATTGGCTATCTCCTCATTAACCGTGTGGTGGCACATAGTTTATGGCAGTTGTTCCTTCATCTTCTACTGGGTCCCACCCAACAATATCTCTACTTTCATCGATCAGTGGCCTTCTTGTAAGTTGGGCTCCAGAGGTAGAAGTAGAACCTTTTCGAGGACTTTAATCCAAGTTGTTATGTTGTGTACCTGGGAGGAATGCAACAGAAGAATTTTTTAGAATAAGTTTACTATGATTGAAGGTCTTAAGAGGGAAAGTTTTATCCTGCATCTTCTCTTGGATGCTTTCTAGCAATCAGTTTAAAGGCCTCAACTATGGTGACCTAGACGGGAACTTGATAGAAATTCGGCATTCTTCTTATGTTGAATACCAGTCCAGCCCAGCTCTCATTCCCAAGCTATTCTCAAGACAGAAGATCCCTAACCTAAGCTTTAGATGCTTCAGCAGAGGCAGCTGGTGCACTAAAAGCCCAAATAATGGTATCAGCCCTCTTATGAATAAGGCCTCCTATACTGGCCGAAATTGGATGACTTGACATTGATGTGCAGATGCCATCAAACATCAAAATGTAATCGGAATGAGAATAGCTAAATCAATCCAAGTCAGATCTCTTGTTGTTAAAGGGGACTCTGGAAATGCTATTGGCTGGGTAGTTCATAATGAGAAGGGCCATTGGAGACTGGCCTATCTTCTTAATGAGATCTGAGACTTGAATTCCTCCTCGTTTTGGTTTTTTAGATGGATACCAAGGAATCTAAATTCCAATGCTGATTTTTTGGCTAAGTTAGGGGTGGATGGGGCTTTTTTTTGTAGTGTAACTCAATGTCTATATAATTCTAGGTGTTTTTCTGGATTTGTTTTGTCCTCTGCTTGTGCATCCCCCCCCCCTTGATTTTTTAATGAAAGTTACAAGTTACCTTTTCTCAAAAAAAAAAAAAAGAAATATAATTGCGATAAAAAAGTTTTGATGGTATCCTCAACATTTGCTGATATTTTGTGAATTTTCAAGACAAAGAAGGTTTGTCCATATCTCAAGGACATATGGACTCTCATCACAAGGGGAAGAAGACTAACAAGTAAGATTGCAACTTCCAATGGTAAGTTCAGTGAACTAATTTATCATTTCTATGCTAACTGTACCTTAATGAGACAAAAGGAGCATAAGCAGCATTTCCAGTGTCAAGTTGCAAGACATGGTGGCAAAAAGAACAGGAAAACCATATGCCAATATTATGAAACAGAGTTTGGATCAGCAGTCTTATTTTTCATAAGAATGGTTGATTCCAGAATCAGAGAAAAATGGCAACAGCAGAAACCCATAAAAACAATGTTAACAATGACACCATTAACTGGAACCTAGAAAAGTTCATAATGCATTAATAAAGATGAAATAAAAGAAAAACTAAAAGAGCAGACAAGAAATCCCGAAATCACGAAGGACTAAAGAGAACATAATGATAAAATAAAAACAAAGAAAACACAAGAAAAAAATACCATGCCAGAATGACGATGAACTGAATGAATTCTTCGATTTGAGCCCGGTAACATCATCTTCGACGTTATGAGCTTCTCCACACCCTAAACCCCATCGCACACCAACATCAGCAGTTTCACCCACCCAGAAGGATACAGCAAAAGAACAGAAAACGAAAAAGCGCAAAAGGGAACAGAAATTAGGAGATCCCAAGCCCAAGAAACCTTACCATAACGATCCCATCTTTGCATTTGATGCCGATAACAGTCCTATAACAGGTTCAGACCGTAAGCAAACAAAAAAAAAAGAATAGATTTGAGAAAACCAAGTTGAATAAAGGTCAGGGAAGGAAGATGGTACCCGCTGTTATCGACGGCTTTGGCTGCGTATTCAATCTGAAAAACCCGTCCATCCGGCGAGAAAGTGGTGACTGAAAGATCATAACCAGTTCCAATGCTGCTCATTTTTCTCTTCTGTTTTCAAACTTCTCTTCTCTGCAGCTTTGTTCTACTTCTTTCTCGGGTTTAATTCGCCGAGCTGAACGTTTTTCTTGAATCTCAAGAAAGCCAGAGTGCCGAGGGCTACGCAATTGGACCTTAAAAGGCGAAAAAACTCGGGTCCAACTCGACCGAGTTAGGTTGCACTCGGATCGACTCAAATTCCTCCACGTAATGGTGATTGATCCATTGGCCGGGCTTTACTACTTAGATCCGAGCCCGAGTCCGGCCTTAATATAAAGCCCGAATTGTACATAAATATATTTCTATCCAAAATACAATTAAAGTAGTTATATAAGTATTTAAATACTTTTAAATTCCTCCAAAATTACAAAAGTATTTAAATAGAATACAATCATTGAGTTCAATATCAATATTGTTCTAAAAATAAAACACTATCATTAAATCATATGTAGTTATATAAGTTATTGCATGAAACCTATTACTAATATATTTTTATTTATTTATAATATTATTGCATCGGGTTCGGGCTTGAGCTCAGATTATTTAAAAAGTCCATGCCCAGCAAAAAAAATAAGAGGGCCTAATACTTATAGCCCAAACTTGAGCCCCACGTCCTAAGAATATGCTTGGGCCCAATAAAAAATAATTAAGAGAAAAAATAATTAGATGTAATACTTACAACCGAAGCCTGAGCCCATGGGCCTCAAAATATCCTTGAGCTTTATAAAATACGAGTTGGGTTGAGCAAATCCACTAAGCTACCCGGCCCATGAACAAGTTTATTTGGTGAATATCATGGAATATATTAAACAGGAGTGATTTATGTAGAGAATAAGTACTCATTCAAACAAATATTTACTAAATAAATGTTTTGTTTTTTAAGTATTTATTTGAATAATTATTCACTAGTGTTTGGGAGGTCTTTTGTCAAACCACTTGTATTTATTTCAAGTACTTATTTGTGTTGTAGTGTTTGATGATTTGTTTATCCCATAAATACTTATATTTTCAGAAATGACAATTGTAGTTATTTGTGGCCTCTAAGGGTCTCTATGCAAATTTTGGGGAAAACTATGAAGTTTTCATGGTTGAAATCCCTAGCTCTAGACAAATAAGAAAATAAATATGGGTTTTCTAAGGGGTGGGAATTGGAAGAAATCCCTAGCTCTAGACCTAAGTATACTTGGACAAATAGAAGAGACCAAAGAAATCATATTAAGGTCAAATCATCTGCCTATTTGCCCTGATACAAACCTCATAAATTTCAAAATTAGGAAGCCATTCAGATTCAAACAAATGTAGCTCTCCCACTCACAGTGTGTTGACTTAATCAATGACGCTTGGAATGGATAATCAGAATCCTCCTCTTTATACATTTCTAGAAAGTTTGAGAGGTTAAAAAGAATTTTTAAAAAGTGGAATAGGAAGGATTTTGGTAAAGTTCATGAGTGAATTGAGAAGCTAAAGCTTGAGCTAGAAACATAATTAAGGAAATAATGGTTAAGTTACAATCAAAAAAGGGTGGAAGAGATTGAGGTAGATCTAGATAGTTGGCTTAAAAGAGAAGATATTCTGTAGGCTAAAAAATCTAGGGTAAATTGGATAAACTATGGGGGTAGGAAAACTAATTTTTTTCGTAATTCTGCCCTTAGAAGAAGAGAAAAAATAGGATCTCGAGGAGCTGCAAAGACAGGCTACAAAGGAGGAAATCAAGGTGACACTTTTTCAAATGGCTCCAAGGAAAGCACCCGACCCTGATGGCTTTCCTAATCTATTTTTTTCAAAAATTATGGAATGTCACTAAAGAGGATATATGTAGTGAGAGAGGTGTCTTTATTTTGTAATGAAGGGAGTTAAAACTAGACTTGAATTCCACCTTATTGCATTAATTCCAAAGGCAAAGAACCCTGAAGATGCCTCCCATTTTAAGCTAATTAGATTGTGCAATACAATTTATAAAATAATAACTAAGATTTTGGCCAAGGGACTAAAACCAAATTTGGAATGACAAATTTCAAAAAATCAAAGTGCCTTTCTACCAGATAGAGCTATCTCAGATGATATTTTAATAGCCTACGAATTAATGCACTTCATGTCTAACACCAAAGCCAAGAATGGCTTTATGGTAGTCAAATTAGATATGGGTAGGGCCTATGTCAAGGTGGAAAGGGATTTTCTAAAATCCACTTTGGAAAAGGTAGGCTTTGGGGATAACTGGGTTTCTTAGGTTATGACTTGTGTGTCAATTGTTTCTTATCAAATTATAGTGAATGGCTCCCCCTAAAAAAATATTTCCTTAGAGGGGGTTTGAGGCAGGATCATCCCCTATCACCCTACCTTTTTTCTTCTTTGCTCTATTGTCTTTTCAGCTATTTTGAATCAAAAAGTGGCTAGAAAAGAATTTTTAGGAATTAAAATTTGTAGAGGAGCTCCAACCATCTCTCACTTATTTTTTGCACATGACAACTATTTTTTCTCTAAAACTGATCTTAGAGGGGCAAACTCTCTACTAGATACCATCTCACTCTATGAAAGAGCTTCAAGTCAACAGGTGAAATACAAAAAATTTAAAGTTTTTTAGTAAGAATTTGCACCCAAGATTTAAAAAATTGCTTGCATATTAAAAAAGTGGAAAGCCCTTCCATTTACCTAGGAGCCCACTCTTTTTCTGAAATGAAAAAATCTCAAACTTTTGAATACTTAGTTGAGATTGTTTCAAACAAATCAACTTACTCCTTACTGCAAGAGTTGGAGGGGTTCCTTACTATCTCAAGCAAGTAAAGAGATGCTTATCAAATCAACCCTCATAGCAATACCAATTTACTCCTTACTGCATGTCGTGTTTCTTGCTCCCTAGGGAAACTTGCAATTTCATGGGTAAGAGTCAAAAAGCCTTCTGGTGGGGGATAGCGAGGATAGGAAAAAAGTAAGATGGATTAATTGAGACCAAATAAATGAAAATAAATAGAATGGAGGCTTGGATTTTAGAGACTCTCATGCTTTCAATCTGGCCCTTCTAGCTAAGTTGGCATGGAGGCTTTGCTCTAATACCTCTAGTCTTTGGGCTAGGCTCCTAAAAGCAAAATACTACTAGAACTCCCACTTACTCTAAGCATCCCTAAAAATCAAACATTCTTGGGGTTGGAGAAGCATCCTGATAGGAAGAGCGGTCATTGAAAGAGGTATTTGTTGGAAAAATTAATAGGGGTATTGATGTGAATCTATGGGATTATTCGTGGATTCCTATGCGACAAGGCTGCAAGTTAATGGGTCCTAAAACTGAGAACTCCCAAGATTTTAGGGTAGTAGATTTAATTAATCAAGGTAACAGAACTTGTGGTGAAAACAAAACCAATTCCTTGTTTATTAAACCTATAGCACAAAAGATCTTGGATTTAGATCTCCCTGCTAACCCTTGGCCTGATAAAATTGTTTGGGTATGAAGTAAAAATGGCAAATTCTCAATTAGATCAGCCTACTTTATAGCCAAAAATCTCCACGAAAATGATACCCCAAGTGTGAATGCTCAAATTGATGAAAGAAGTTTGTGAAATATGATTTGGAGTCTTGCAATATAACCTAAACTAAAACACTTTTTGTGGAGGTGCTATATATGTGGTGTAGCAGTTAAAAAGAATATCTTTTTGTAGGGGTTTGTGTGAGTTTGACACCTGTGAAAGATGTGCAAAAGAGTTTGAAACAATCTTGCATGCCCTAGTGTTTTGTGAAAAAGCAAGATGCATCTGGCTAGGCTTTGGAATAGGTCTTAACCCAGAATTTGCAAGAGCATTTTCTTCATTTAAGGATTAGCTAAAAAATAATGTGTCCTCTCTAAGGGGTGGGAGCTTGGATCTTTTAACCAACTTAGTGAGATGGTGTGGGGAATTTGGAAAAATAGAAACATTTTTTGTTTTGAAAAAAAAAAAGATGTGAGCCCTTTTATTGTGTTATCTAACATACATAGGTCAATAGTGGAGAGATCTCTTCACTAGAAGCAGAAATTGGAAGGTTCTCCCAATTCTAAAAAAATGGATGATGACTTTTTGTGGAAGCCTCCTAAACAAGGATGCTTGAAGATGAATTGTGATTCAGGTTTTGTCACTACAAATAAAGCTTCTTTTGGCTTCATTTTGCAAGATCATTGGGGGGTGTGATGGGGTGTTGGTTGCAACCCTTTGAAAGCATCATCACCTTTTGTAGCTGAAGCTAAGGCTTTATGGCTGTTCATTTTGCTGATTAGATGGGGCTCTCAAAGCAATTTTTAAATTAGATAGTATTGACCTTGTGAAGGTTTTTGTTTAGAGGATCTCTGACCTTGCTGCTGGTATTCTATTTTGCTATCGTGACATTAAAGTTATAGCTGAGAAGAGAAATTACCTCCAGGAAGAATAATAGTGCTACTCATGCTGCAACAAAGTTTGGCCTAACTTCTAATTACTTTCTGATCCATTTATCAGGACTTCCTTTCTTGTCTATAGCTTTGCTTGTTCTTGTTTTAGAAAGATTTCATTACCAAAAAACAAGGAAAATGTTCCACAATATTTTCCATTGCTACAAGTTAACATTTGGTGGTGAAAATGATAGTATTTTGTTGGCTTTTTGAAGATGGGGCTAGTCCCTAGAAAATAAACAAAACATTGGGGACTATCTTATCTCCCCCCCCCACCCCCACCAAAAAAAAAAGAATATGTGCTTATTGAATAAGCACTTAAGGTTGTATTTGGAACCGATGTAAAACATCATCTATGTAAAAGTACGCCGATGATATTTCACATCAAACCATTAAAAAGTAACCATTTGATTTTCGAAAAATGTGCATGAGAAAAGTGAAGTTTTACATTGATTTTATTGATGTATTATTTACATCGATAATCGATGTAAAACTCTACTTTAATGAACTTTTACATCGATCTATGATGTAAAACTCCACTCAATCCAAATGCATGAAAAATTGAACCGGAGTGGAGTTTTACATCGATCATGACGTTTCAAATGCTGGCAAAATCCAACCGGTGTAAATATTTACACTGATGACATTTTACATCGGTTCCAAACGCAACCTAAAGAAAAGCCACTCAAAGCACTTAATAGAATCTCATAGAGATATTGGGAGAACTATTGAAATATTATCATGATATGTATTTTAAATTATATATATATATATATATATATATATATATATGAATATTTTAAATTATATGACATATATAATATTTTATATTATATTTAAGAAGACTATGGGCTTGATCCCTTGTTTGGGAACATTAAAATAAGTATTTATTGGACTAAATACTTATTCAAGTGTTGGAACCACTGAATAAGTGGAAAATAAGTACTTTTTATATTGGCAAATAAGCCCAATAAATACTTATTTTAAGTGTTCCCAAACAAGGGATCAAGCCTATAGTCTTCTTAAATATAATATAAAATATTATATATGTCATATAATTTAAAATATTCATATATATATATATATATATAATTTAAAATACATATCATGATAATATTTCAATAGTTCTCCCAATATCTCTATGAGATTCTAATTAATTTAATTTTTAGAAGTAAAATATACCTTTTTCTAGTTGAACATTTTCCAAGCAAAAGTTAGATTTAAAAAATCTTCTAACATGTAAGATCCCACAAACCGAATGATGTCCATCAATGAAGATCATGTTGGAAATATGATTTCCTTGTGTTCATTTAAAAACATATTGCATCTTTGTACAGATTTATTTATTGAAAAAAGTGAAACTATTTTGTTTTTGAGGCATTCTATAATGATTATGTTTATATATGATTAGACAATCCTTAAGTAACATAAGGCATTCAAGTGATGAGTAAAACTTATCATGGAATATCTAGATGACCTAATTCCTTGTAAACCTAGAACATCTCAATTAAGGGTGAGCTTAGACTTAGACAATTCACATGAGGTTGACACATGAACATTTCCCACAAGATGGTATGGTGATATCTTATCTATTGGGGGTGAGACTCTAGATTGCCATGTAGGTGTATGTTAAATACACATTGATCTAATCCAATTGAGCTTGATGCACCAGAGGATGTGTCACTATCAATAGTATGAATTACTTAGATATAAAGATTATTCCAATGTTTTCGAACCATCGTTGACCCGGACGGTTAGATCGGGAACCGTTCAGACGACCGGTTCCATTTTACCCCAAACCTAGCATTTGGTAAAAAATTGTTGAATTAGTCAACGAAACATTGACCCGGACTGTTTGATCGTGAAACCATTCGACCCGGAGAACGGTTTGCTATAAAGTTTTAAAAGTTGAGAAATTGCGCAAATTTGTCTTTCTTGCACGAGAAGGTGAGAGAGATCTGAGATGTGCGAGACAGATCTATGCAAGACGGTGAGAGAGAGTGAGATTTAAGAATGAGAAATCTCAAATCTACCACAATTGCCGCCGCTATTGCCGCTGTAGTTTTCCATCGCCGCTGCAAGCTTGCAACCTGCAAGTCCTCCTCCTCCTCCTCCTCCTCCTCCTCTTCTTCTTCTTCTTCTTTTTCTTCTAAACTCTTTCAGTTCTGCCGACAACTTTTTCAAATCTCTCTCATTTAAAGTTTCAACCCTTATTTTCTCTTATATACCATGCATCTTACCCTAATATTCCAATCTAATGGGTAAGATGTTCGAAACGTTTGACCCAGACAATCGAATCATACCTAGAAACCGGTGGCCAGAACAGTTCTATTTCCAGGTCAGTTTTTAGAACCTTGGATTATTCTCTACTTGGATCTATAAATTTCTAATTGGCTATAATATTAGATCAATCAATCTAATATATTATGAGTGATGCTATTATTGGCTTGTGAATATGTCACATATATACTTTGTATATTGGGAGGTTATAAGTTAATGCTATGGTTGTGGGAATGCCCAATAAGTGATCTACACCTTCACACAAGAGGGGAGTGTCATAACCAAGAAATTGGCTTGCATTAGGAGTACTCTTGACAATGGAATCACAACAAGAGCAAGACTCTTTTGTAAATCTCAAGGTAGCACCAAGGATGAGTACGCAAAGACTCCTAAGGAGAGATCATAGTTGCACTAGAACTCTACCATTCTTGTCCCAAATGGCACCAAAGTGAATATGGGAAGAGTCTTTATGGCACTAGAACTCAAAGGAAAGCTTCCCAGAGCTTTTCTTATAATGTTCTAATTGAATTGAGAATCCTTGATAATTCATCATTAATTCGGAATTACCATAGTTTATTACCGAAATATATTATTGTTTTTAATAATTAATGTTAGTAACATATTACCAACAAATTAATTAATTACCAATAATAATTAATTATTTTATTAAGATTAAAATTTAAAAGTAAATTAATTTTATTACTTTTTTACTAATTCATAATATTAGTTTTATTAATTAATAATATTACTCAATATTGCTATTAACAATAGTAATATTTTTTTATAAAATAAGAATTATAAGATTTATTAATTCATAATTAAGAATTATTAACAATAATTATAGATCTATTCGTAATTTTTTAAATAATAATTATTGTGGGCTTCGAGAAGCTCATGGCTGACTCAAAGAAGTAGGAGTCGCCACCCATTTTTTAGAGGAAATGGACCATCACTTTCGAGTTTGAAAAATGGTTTATTAGCCTTGATAGTGACTCCATTCTCCACTGAGGAAAGGCACTGAACCGAAAAGGCTTTGGGTTCAAATGATTAGGAGAGGAAAAGTGTTAGGCACCCCTCTCTCCAAGTTTCTATAGCAGCCCACTACAATAGTAATTTAGGCTCAAATTCCTGCAGAAACCCACACTAACAAGATTGTCCAAAGTTTTTGAAATCTGGCGAAAATGTTCCCAACTTCGCCCAAAATTGATTTGAGGTGATGCTATTGGGTCTTATTTACTAGTTTCCCTAAGACCCTCGCCTCTCTACCTCATTTTCTCAATCCGGAGGAAGATGGGAATGCATATTTCCCAAGATTTCAGAGCTTTAAGCAACCTGAAACTAAACTATCTGCAAAGAGATGATGGAATGAGAGGTTTACCTCTCGTGTATGACCTTGAAACAAGCTTTTCAATAGCCAAAAGGACTTCAAATGAAACTTGAATATGGCAGGAACTAGGCTAGGCATTTCTGGTGTTGAGACTGGAAAACAGAGGATGACGCTTGAGCTTGGCTACAAGGATACCGAGATTTCAAGCAAGGTGGGTGTGTTACAAGAGTTGGGAAAACTCCCACCCCCTTTTCAAGCTCGAGCTGAGCCTCTATTTATAGAGAAAATGGAGGGAGATGAGTCTAAAACTTGTCTAGCTACAGTGTTTGTAGCTCAACAGAGTTTTTTTACAGAAATGGGCAAGGATTTTTTAGAGAAAGGGGCTTGTAATTGACCATTCCTTCTTTGTGCAACAAATCTTCTTAGTTTTTGGTGGTTTCTCATGGGTTTCATGCGTCCAATGAGGGATTGGGGCGTGCCAGACGTTGTAGTCCCGTATTTGGGGCTGACAGTGGCAAAAAACATAAATTTGAAGAACTTTTAAATGTTATTTTGTCTTTTTTTGACTTTAAGTAGGGGCTTATTTGGCATTTTGGGTTTTTTAAGCCTATTAGGCTCAAAATCACTGGTTCAGGTGTTTTAATGGGGTTAAGTAAGGATTCAGTCTCCACCCACTTAAGATCCTAGGTTGGACTTCTGATGTGACAATTCAATTGGGTGCGTAAAAAAGGTACCTCTTTAGTTTAATGGTCAAATGGATGAATCTGGTAAAGAAATTTGGTGTGTTGGGGTTTTTGGGTTTCTGAACACAATTGTGAGGTTTGATTAGACAAATGGGGTTGAGAAGATTGAGATCTGTGGCTAACAAGTTTGGATCAATAAGATTTGTTGAAATAGAATCTTTGTTTAATGAAGGGTCGAACATGGCAATTTTGGAATGAAATTTGGTGAGTAGGCATTTTCAAACATCCCAAATCTGATGGAAGTGATGGATCTTTGATCAGAGGTGTGGATTGACTGATTTAGTTCAGATCATGGTCTTAGCTTATGATTTTTCAATCAACGAGAGGGCATAGAATGGAATCTTTCTTTTTCAACGTCAAATGGAGGTTCTTAGTCGTGAAATTTGACGTGGTGGGATTCTTTGTGCCATTGGACATGGCGGTGGGGTCTGATTGGTCAGATAGGGCTTGGATGATGGGGGTTTGTGATAGGTGAGCTTTTGATCAATAAGAGTCGTTAAAATAGAATTCAGGCTTGATGTTAGGCCAAACGAGAGAATTTTGGGATAAAACTTGGTGGGTAGGTATGGATTGAGATAATGAGGCTGTTAGAAGGGTTTGATCGTGTTAGGTGTGTGTGGATCACGAGTCTTAGGTTCGAGAAGCATTGTAGCGTTATGTGCGTCGAAATGAGACCTTTGATGAATGATTGGCTAAATCCAAGAAATTGGGGTTGGAATTTTTGCATAATTGGTTGTTTGAGGATTTTGTTTCACGTGACGGATTTTGATCAAGGATCAAGTATGGTGATATGGCATAATCAAGACCATCAAAAGGGAATCAAGTAGATTTAATGATGGATTTATGGGCATTTGGGCTAAAATTTGGTTTCGTAGGGTTTAGGTATGTTTTAAAGTGATTAGTGTAGTCTGATCGGGCATCCGGAATGTAGGAGATGGGTTAAAGAAGGGACCGAGCAAAAATTGGGTGCTAACAATTATAAAATCTAAAAATTATTATTACTATTTTCGTAACTAATTAAAAATGCCTTAAAATATTATTATTTTTAGTAATTAATATTATTGTTAATAATTATAAATTAAAATTAGTGCTATTAATTACTAGCGGGGCCCCATGAAATGCATGAATTTTGTTAAAAGAATTTGAAGCAAAAAGAGCTAGGGTTGGGTGGGCCTAACCCAAACCCGACCTAGCTCAACCAAAGCTTTTGCACAAGTTGTGTTTGAGTTTTCGAACTTTAAGATTGAAATTTACCTTTTCAATATTGATCAACTTTGAATACAAAGTTTGAATACAAATTTTAATCTCATTTTGAATGTAAGATATCTTGAAATCTGTGTTTGTTGTCACTTTGAACTAGTGTGCATGTATGCACTAACTGTCACTCTTCCCAAATGGAGCCTTTAAGGGGGAACTTTGGCTGTTTGGAAGCTTTCTCAACATTACATGTTATCCCACTCAGTTCCTCGTCATTTTATCTAAAAGAATATTGGGAATTTGGGACAAATATTGCTGCACCGTTACCCACAAAAATGCTACTGACGACACTAATCTGTACCCATTAGAATACTATCCACACACAAGACATTACATCTGTAATGCTACTTGTTTCTTGTCATTCATAGGGAAATGTTTCCAATATATGAATATGTGGGTTGATGTACATAGCTTTCTTGTGGGTAGAATACGTAGAGTCAATATTCTTTTACCTCACACCCATGATAAGTGATAAACTATGATGCATAGGAAGCTTCTAAGCAGCACAACTTAAAATCTAAGAAAAGCTTGATTGTTTGATAGAAACACTGTTTTGAAGCATCTTACAGTGGATTGATGCCAAATCCATGGGCAGGATGCGGTGAATGTGGTTTAGAGGGGGGGGGGGGCTACTAGTAGATTAAGAGGAGGCTACAATTTCAGATTTCTGAGGTTAATTGCACTCCACTTATCCCTTTTTTTTATAATTATCATACACGACACGTTACCCACTAGACCTGTTCACGGGGCGGGCTTTAGGCCCAAATTTACATTGTCTTGGGCTCAAGCTTTGGGCTAGGTCAATTAGAATTTTGACAAAAGCCAAACCCAAACCCGACCCATGAACAGGTCTATTACACACTTAATTCCTTGCCTTTTTAATTAAGGGAGTGTTGAATTCACATATGCTCCCCAAAACAGATCCCAACCGTGTATTGGATTGGGAACATCTCTCACTGACATATGCATGTAGGGCGATTGTGAGGTGCAGATGTGATCTCAAGAATGTTACTGTTTTTTCTAATGTTCCAGTCATTTTTGCTGAATAGGGATCTGCTCCTCACTGAGAAATCCTCACACCAACCTCACAGCCACATACCACCATGTGTTGAGAACATCTCGCATCAATAACAATAAACAAGTATAGGAGATGTTTCCAATATACAACTAGAACATGCTGTCAAATACCCCCTAAAATAGAACATTTTTTCCGCTTCAAATTTAAATGGAATATTACTGCAATTACTCTTTTACCCAACACTCGCGCTTACGTGTCATACCCATGAAGCTTCAAAACAGCCCAGCTGCCCACCCGAATCTAAAGAATCTGCTTGTCTGAGTCAGCCGCTTCTATTTTTGGGTAGAAGGTTGACATAATTTAGAAAACTAGAGATTGGATCATAAGAAAAGCAAAATATCTGATGGTTTTCATCATCCAAATGCATTTGATAATAACTTAGGTAGGTGGGATCTACCCGCTCTGGTGGGATGTCATAAACGTCCCATGTCCCTGGCCACAATTCTGCTAAGCACAAACCATCAGGTTTTGATACCCAATCTACTGACGTGTAACGGTGTAAGTATCACAAACATTGTTCCCTATTATATAAAAAAGATAACTTGACGAAGCAAAATAACTTCAGTCCTAGCATAATCAAGATTGCTGCTCAAGACAATCTTGGAAACGCCCAAAAATATAATTTAGAAAAGGAAAATCATGGCGACAAGCAAACTTCGGTGAAGCTACACTGGTGGAGTTCCTGCCTAGAGACAACAGGATAAGCCGTCCTCGGCAAGCTCGTGTTTAAAATACCTGAAGCATAAATTATAAACTAAAATGGCAGTTGGGAAATAGAGTAATACAATGTTCAGATTACAAGAGTTAATTTTGTTGTCAGCCATGGGACTCAGATCCTTTTGCAAGAATGTATAAATATGTCAGTAATCATAAGTATCATCAGCTGTTTTTAGTGTTTAAGGTTTGATTCCTGAAGAATCATTTGGTGCACTCTTTACCTGTACCAACTTCCACGACATCTTCAGGCTCCTATGGAATCTGCAGTCTTGTTTCACTCCACAACATCACTCTGCAGTTCTGCAGGTGTAAGAACATTTTTGGATATGCAATCCTCGTTTCCTGTAAGTACAGTAGAACTAGGGACTTGAGGCCCAGGCACTGCTTCTGTAAGTGCAGAGTGCTTAGCTACAAGATCAACTTGGGGGTCTAATGGTGCATGTGGACAAACTTCTTTCTGCAGCATCTCTACCAGAGCATTAGTCTTTGCCCTAGATTGTGCATCTTCAATGTTAAATACGACGACATGGCTTTTCTGGCTTTCATCTAAATGGGAATTTGCATCTCTCTTTTGAGTCTCAACTGAATGCTCAACATGTGTATATACTGTGTCAACCTTAAGAGAAACCTGGTTTTCATTCAACATCTTATTCTCAGTGGCCACTGGTTTTAAATCTCCCTCAATTGTTTCAGTGGCATCATTTTGTGGCATTCCATTTGAATGGGAACTCTCATCACTCTTTGGAATCTCAACTGAGAGAGCAGCCTGAATATCTTGTGGCGTATCACCTTCTGGACACGCCTGGTTTTGATGTAACACCCCAATTGGTTCAGCGACTACTGACTTTGGTATATCAGCTACAGGAACATGGTTAAGTTTGACATCAGGACCACCCTCTGTATCATCAATTGGCTGATAACCCTTAAATTCAGCACCCATAGCCTGATTTTGAACATGAACCATCTGGACAGGTATCTCAGTTCCCTCCAGTGTCTCCACTGATAGTTCAATTTTAGTTTCAAATTTTGGATCTTCAGGTGCATCTAAACTATTTTGGGATTCCTTGTTTGAGGCATTTTCCTGCAGCAAATCATCTGGTTTTGCAGTTCCATCTACATTACAGTTCCACTGCTCGGTTGAGGCAGGTCCATTCTTGCCTTCAGACACTATAGCTGGCTGTAGCATGACCAAGTTCACCTGGTTGGTGCAAGCAAATACACCTCTTGCAGGATGACCAGTCTTATCTTCTACCAGTACATCAGTTGACATTTTCTTCTCAACCACAGGAACTGCTGCTTGAGAAGAAATTTGAATAGAACTGACATCATCATGTTGTTCTTTGGCATGTACACTAATTGCACTCTTGATGTTACCCTCACCTTGCTGCACAGCCTGTAATGTAGCTAAGAGAACTTTATTAGTGTCACTTGGCACTCCTTTTGGGTCTGCCTGAGGACCAGGTTGAAGCTCAGAGGGCAATACTCGGGGTGCTCCAAGGACCTGGTTGACTGGTGGGGACACCTTTTCTGGAAGAACATCATTTCTCTGAGGAAAGTTGACAGATTGCACATTCTTTTGTTCGGATTTGATTGTATGAGACACCTGGGCTGGGGAATCTACACCTGGGATAGGAATATCATTTCTTTTGAACATTTTGACATGTGGTGCCACATCATTTGCTGCTGAAATGGGAACAGAGAGCCCTGGCTCAAACACCACACCACTCAGAATGGTATCAGTATTACCAACTCTAACAGTGAGCAAATATCCAGCATCAAATGCCCCCTCAAGAACACCAGAAACAACCTTTCCGACCATGTTACTATTTGTATCGGTAGCTGCATCTATTTTCCGGCGACGATTCCTCCTTTCTGCATCAGAACCAGGTGTGATTGAAACTTTATCCCCATGATTCAGAGACTCACCCTTCCGTGGACGACCCCTTTTCCGCTTGACAGGGAGGTTTTCTGGAGCTAAAGAACTGGTTATTTGGTTCTCCTGGCTCATCTTCCAGGAGTTAATTTCAAGCCTGCCTTACAGAATTTTTAGAGAACTCTTCACTTCGAACAGGAGGAAATATTTGACTTGCTAAAAGCAAACACCTACAAAAATGATGAACATCCAACACTGAGTTATGAAACTGGAAAATATCAAAAGTTCAGAAATATGTTGATACAGACATGAAACTGGAAGAGAGAAGAGAAACTATGGAAGAAGAAATCAAATTTATCCATTTTCCCGCATCAGTGGCAATTTTGTAGTTTTTGAGTGATTTAGGTTTTGGCAAACTCGATCTTTTTTTTTAGCTTATTTATTAGTGCTCTGGGTATAGGGTTAAACATCTTAAATTGGAAAATAATTTCAATTATTAGATGTTTTAGAATTTTGACAAATTAAAATTGGAATAACATCACTTTTCTTTCACCCATTTTTTCCAAGGGTCAAAACTTGACTATTTAATTGATTTTGGTGTCATTAGAGGGAGAACACAATTTTATTATTGGTAGGGTGTCAGTCTGATAGGATCTGCAACTTCCAATTTTCTGGGCCTATCCTTGGAGTTGTTTTAGTTTGTCTAATTGTAGTGGAAATGGTCTTCTTTGATACATCTTCACCTAATAGTAGATTGTGGTCTGTTAATCCTTCATGCAGAGTTTGTTTGCAGTGCAAATCTAAACTGGATACAAATTTTGCATCTGGTTCAGCTTTACATCCATTTGTTTTTTGCACTCCTGATACAAAATTTGTACTTTTTGTATCATTTTCACTCACTGGCAGTGCAAATTTTGAATCCTAAAACTGAAGCAAAATTTGCACTGCCTTCTACCTCAATTCTCCCTCATACAAAGTGGGAACCACATCATCTTGCTTCCTACCTCACTCCTAAACAAACAGTCCTATCTCCATTCTCTTTCACATAAAGTGGGGACCACTTATTTTACTTCCCAAAAAGAAATAAGACAAAATCAAATCTAAGCAAAAATAAACAAGAATTTACACCCCTCCCATGCATTTACACTAGTGCAAATGTAAGTCGCATTGCAAATAACTTTAAGTGCTTTATTTTCTCTAGTTTTAGTGTCTTATTCTCCTCTTCCAACCGATGCCTCTCTCTTCATCCCCTGCAAGATTAAGCATGATTACAGTTGCTTCTTATCCCAGAGTTAAGACCAAACAAACACATACAACCACCCCAACCGAAAAAACAAAAACCACCATGCACAAGATTACTAATGGGGCTCAAATCATAACACAAACTTTTAGCAAGTAGCTTTATCAATTTTGAAGTCCTGGATTGCATGATATATTCAACAATTTGAAGCAAACCGACCAGTGTCTCAATAAGACAATATAACTTTTTTTTTTAAATTAAGGTATTGCATTAATAATATAAACAAAATGTGTACATTATAAGCCATGTACATCCCTTGTGTATAGGACTATACAACTTGCTAGCAAGGAATTAACAAGAGAACAAGACATCTCTATCAAAAAATCTCTTACAGACCAGCCCCTTGAAATCCTTGTGAACTGACAACCAAGACAAGAACAAAGCCTTCCTTTAATTCTGTTCAGCAGAGCATCACTATCAGCATATTCGTTCAAAAATACTCTAGCAATCCTTTCCTCCCACATAGACCACAAAGTAGCCATTGGAAGCACTCCCCAAAAAATTTATAAAAAGGCTTGAGTGGATTGTGCAAAGGAGCCAACCCATTCAAAAGTATTTAGAAGAACACTCCAAATTTTGAAAGCATTTAAACAGTGCAGGAACAGATGGTTGGCAGTTTCCAACTCAGCAGAACAACAGACACACCCCTGCTGATCCAAAGTCATTCCCCTTTGTAATAATTTATCCCAGTTTAAGCAATTTTTCCATAGCCACAGTCCGAACAAAAAACTTGATTTTGGAGGGAACCCCACTATGTCAAATTCTGTTTCTGGGAAATCACCAAGATTTTCTTGGCAAAGACTTCTATAGAACAATTTTACAGTGAGTCTATGATTGTTCTCTCAACACCATCTACATGAGTTAGAAGAGCCCACTTGGGGAATTCTGTACAGATTGCAGTAGTTCCAGCAGCTGATCAACCTCCCAATCATTGAGACTTCTCCCAAAAGTTGGATTCCATCCGATAATACAATTGGGTAGAGAAAAGCACTTGTTCACCAAAGCCTCCCTGTCTTAGTGAGAGTGTTTAAAAATAAACTAAATTTGAAAAGGACCGCACACGATGAGGAAGAAAGTATTAATAAGTCAGTCTTAAAGAAACAAAAGAATATGAAAAGGATGGTAATAAAAATATAATATGGAAGCTGTATGCTTCATCAAGCTCTTCTCCAAGCATTTAGTGAATCTTCTAGTAAGAAGATTTCATCAATCCACAATTGTCTGAACTCTGGATTTGAAACAGGAACTGATCCACTCTGGCCAAAACATGATTCCCAATCATCATCCCTAGGATCAAGAGATTTAGAATTGTCTTGTGATCTTATCACTCTCAAATAACTGCAAATCATCCCTGCAGATCAGCAACAATATAATTGCTATCTGAATTGAATGCTGAGTGTCATCATTTTATGAACAATTGTGCTAAACATTGATCCAGATCCCAGAATAAGAAAATGGTAATGGCAAAAGATGAGGTATTGATGAAATTTAGGGTCAACAGAGAACAGCGTTTTAAGACTCGGAACGGACTGAACGGTTGGACTGGTCAACTTGGGAACAGGAAGGTATTCTGGTTTTTAAAAGTCCCAGTTTCCTTCCTTTTCTTGGAAACCCAATGGAATTGGCCAAAACCCAACGGAACCGTTGAAAACCGCCCAGGTCTTAACAACCCAGCCAGGTTTCAATGACCTGCACAGGTCATTAAGCGGTTACAAACTTTAAAATGGTGCAGTAGAAAGATTTGACCATCATCAACTCTTAGTTATATGTGTCTGCATTCAACCATCAACCCATCATGTCTTTTGTGCTTACTGGCCCCCACTTATTTATGTGTCTTTAATCACAAAATATATTATATATTATTAGGTGGTTTGCAGTCAAACCATTTTGACCCATAACCTGGTGAGCAAGGTTTAAAATGTCGATGTCGATGGAAATGTCGCTTACCAAAATATAGGGCATATGTCGGAAATGTCAAGGGGAAATATTGTAAAAATTAGAGACATTGTGGAAATATTATGAAATATGTGGAAATATGCAAAGATATTTTGTAAAATGATAAAAGAAGCATTAATACATATTTCTAGACTATTATCTTATTCCCAACCATTATATAAAGCTAAGAAACTAAGATCAATAACAAATTAGTAAACGACGATTTACTGATTTATTATGCATTTTGATGTTTTTACAAGGTTATCTGATATTTTCTTTTCTTATTTTTAATGCTGATTTATTATAAATTCTAATGTATTTATTTCACACTAGTAAATAGAAATACATTTATTCTGATTTTTTCAATATTAAAGTTATAGTACATTATGTTTTATTATAAATTAATAAACTGATTCTCCTTTTTGTAGTATTAAGATTATGATAAATTCTGATTTCTTATAAAACTTAATGAATTTATTATGACTTTTAATACTAAATTTATAATAAATTATGATTTAGTATAGAATTTATTAAATTTATTCTGATTTTTTATATTAAATGTAGAATAAGGTTTATTATAAAATTTAGTAAACACTTTCTGATTTTAATAAATATTTTAAAAAATACTAACTAGTTAATATTTTATTACTTGAAAAATATGTTATGTTTTATATTATAAAGTAATTAATTTATTCTTTTGTTTTTATATTTTGTTATTTCTTTTTATAAATATTTTATTTGAAATATTAAATAGAAATTATTAATGGAATAATCTATATAAATATACTGTATTATATTAATATAATATACTAATATAATATACTAATATATTATATTTTTAATGTAGATTAGTCGACATCTTGTCGACATAATAGGAAAAACTGTATATTTTTTTTGTTATCTGGTCCGATTTGGTCGACATTTCCTAATGTCGATCGACATAATTTAATTATTATATTACCATCCACTTTCATGTCGGTGAGCCTTGACATCGACATATGTCAGGCGAAATTAGCGACATTGGCGACATTTGAAACCATGTCGGTGAGCATTCCGGTTGTGTTCGGTCTGAGTCTCAAAACACTGATGGAGAGGATCCTTATACAAGTAGCTAGAGAGCAAAATAAGCCTCATTTAGTAGTTCCTACATATTTTTGTTAATAAGGACATTTCTGTTCCAGAACAGGACTCCTATTTCTTATTCCCGAGAAACCAAGTGTTTGGCAAAATGTTCCTAAGAAACAACCATGTAATAGGTCTGAAAATTGCTAGGAAGAAGAAAGAGAAAAAAACATATGTTACCTAGTCAAAAATCTCCTCATCGGTGGTCTTGAAGGGGGCCAAAATCTTGTTCTTGAAAGAGACTATAATCCTATTCTGTTTCTTTAGACGGAGAGGATGGGAGGGTTTTCCAATCTCTAGTTGGCGGTTACAAGAGAAGAGGAAGGATGCTAGGGCTTTATGCTCCAACATATCTTTTTCAATCAATGAAATCTAATTGTTTGTTCAAAATTACCAATTTGCCCCGACTCTCACGTGGGTTTTAGACACACATGTTCACAATTTTTAATGACATCATGGGGACCTCATGTTCCAGTGAGCTAGTTCCAGAAAAAAAAAATGAATTCGACATTTCTAAGAAATGGATTTTCCCAAGTGTGTTTTGGCCTGGGCATGAAACAATTCTGATCAATCGAATAAACCGAACACATTTTTGTTCCATGGGAACACCTAGAACACCAAAAATGTTTGTATGGAACGATTCCAAATGATGCCTAAATTTCTAACAAAAGAAGAGGAGAATATAGGTTTCATGGAAAATAAGGAGGGTTGCCAATAAAGGAAGTTCAAGAGTGAAGTGGGTTAAGGAATGAAGAGAATATTGAAGGCATGGTTTTAAAAACCGACGCAGAAACAGAACGGCTTTGACCAATGGTCAAACAGTAACCCTGTTCACATGATTTTGGGGTTCAAAACTGGACCCGGAGCCATGACCAGAGTTCCCTGGTCAACCAGTCCAACCATCCTGTCCCATCCAATTTTCAAGACCTTGATTGAATGTGACAAGGAAATTTCTAAATATGGGTTAGAATCTAAAAGAAAGGTGGCCAATAGGAAGAAGGTAATGCAGTTGTCCTCAACCAAGAAGATTCACAGATGCTTTAAAAAGATTATTATGGATAACTGCTCTTAGACTCTCATGTTGAGGATAGAAATTTTATAAAAAGAAATAGAATTCCACTAGTTCCTAGATCTATAGAAGAAACACAGAGCTTGAGAGACTTGGGAGTCCAAAAAGTGTAGTTAAAGCACATCTAGGCATCAACTAGAGAATTGCCCAAGAGTTTTGCTGGCCCATCACCGAGACAATCAATCATGTGGGCAGTATAGATATAAGCATTGTTGTAGTGGCAAATAACTAATTATGCCCCTTTATATATTAATAAATGTTTGTGACCCATTTTCGGTAACAAGAGTGAACATAGATAATAATAACTTGGGCGGTTAAAAACTTGTAAAAAAATTAGGGTACTTAAACTTCTCTATGTGGAATGTACAAATGTTTTCCTTTGAACTAAGGAGGTTATACAAACATCTTGTAAATAATTCTTAAAATCAAGTGCAAGTTGTCTTTCATGATTTACTGACTTAATAGTTTATAATTAATACAAAATTCCATAATACTTATGTATGGTTATACACATGTATTATAAATTATGTTTATATTTATTTTCATTTCCTAGGTGTGTTTTTTTGAGAAAAAGGAAACTTCCATTAAACAAAGAGGGGGGGCGGGGGGGGGAGGGGGGAGGATGTACAAGAGATGAATTACAAGAGGGCTTAGCATCACCTACGAAACTTTGATTTCCTAGGCGATGCCTAGGCATCTCACCTTGCCCAGCCAAAATGCTTAAACATAACCTAGTTGACTTAATTACACATGGTAAATATTAATAATGAACCCTCAAATAGGAAAAAGCAACAATGCTGGACCCGAAACACTTCAAGGTAATGTTTGGAACCACGGTTTTGCATTCCCATTTAAACTCCAACTGCTAAGTAGGTGATTTGACTCTAGCATACTAAAATTATATTTGGTTTCACAAATCAATGTTTTAAAAGGCATGGGAGGCATACACTTCAAGTCACCCCAAAACACACTGAGGTGCATGCCAGAGGCATGGATGCCTCTGAGGCATATGTCTCAAATGCCTTTTGCATGAGGCATGCTAGAGGCATACACCTCATGCACCTTCTGCATGTCTCAGACAAAAAGAAAGAAAGGAAACGGAAGACAGAAAAAGAAAGAAAGATAGAAAGAGAAGAGAAGAGAAAAAAGAAAAGAAAGTGAAAGGAAGGGGAGGGAAGAGAGAGAAAGTTTGGGCCCCCAGACCTGAGACCCCCCCATCCCCAAACACCTTTTTAATGCAGGTCAATTTGGCTTTCCTTTTTTTTTTTTTTTTTGCTATGCCTTTGCTTTGACAGCACCCCCTAGCTAATGTTATGCAGCTTCATTCTTTTAATAGAAAGCATCTGTCTTTCATAAAAAGAAAAAGAAAAAAAAAAACACAAGATGTGATCCTCCTCCTCCTAAGGAGGCTAAGGCTTACACCTCTTACAGAAGAGCGGAACTAATTTGGGAGTCAGTGACTGCAGCAATTATTTGGACAATATGGGCTGAAAGGAATAGATCTTGAACAATAATTTTTGGAGAAATAGATGATCTCATCAGGACTACTGTGGATAACATTAGATCTTGTGCTTCCACCCTTAAGGAGTATAGTTCAGTTACTGAATTCAAAAAGTTTAAGGATTGAGTTTGTAATTTGACTTTCTAGGACTGGGTGGGTGGTCTTAGATGAGAGTACACACTTAACCACTGGAGATTGTTGTATTGTACTGTTCTATGTTCATTATGAATAAAATTACCTTAGTTTTTCAAAAGAAAAGATTTTTTGTTAATAAAATAACATTTATTAAAAAGAAAAAAAAAAGAGGACGCAAGGAAGGTGACCAATAGTCACCCAAGGGAAAAGAAAAAAAACCCTTCTAGACAAATTCCATAACCATACCATACCAACCAGACTACAACACCTAGACACCCAACTCTCCAACCAGATAATGACAGCCAAGAAAACAACCCACCCCAACCAACCACAACAACCCAAGCAAAATCCTGAACCACTCAACTCTCCAACCAGATAAAGACAGCCAAGAAAACAACCCACCCCATCCAACCACAACAACCCAAGCAAACCCCTGAACCACTGCTCAAATGAGCAAAACCAAACCAACTGAAAAAACAAAGAGAAAACAAAACCCCAATTAAAGCCAAAACTGCAAACTGAAAAAGACAAACCAGAAAAAGGAACCTCTACTTCTTCTTAAGAGCTTTCTTTGACTTCATCATCTTGTTTCGCCCAATCCCAGATAGACCCCCTTTTAATCTAGCAAAAACTTTTAACACCAAGATATTCGATCTTTTCTCTGGCTTCTAAATCTTCTCACTGCAAGAGAAACCTCCCTAACATTCTTCAGATCCACAGAATTCTCATTAATCCTCTCAAGCTCCAAAAAGCTGACCTGCTATCTCCTCCCCAACCTCTCCATTAGCAACCCCATCAATCCAGTTCTCAGACCAATATGATTATTTCCATCCCTTAAAGAATTTCTTTCAATCTTTCCACCAGCCTCCCTCTTATTTCTTTTCCAGTTCCTTAAAAGTTCTCCTTGCAAATTCCTCACCCCCTAAAAAGAACAAAACCAGAGATTTACCTCTACCTCTGTGTTCACCATAGACTCCAAATCAACAGATCTCTCAATAACATGAGTTTCATCAACGTGAACACCTTCATCACTAGAACCATTGTCATCATCTTTTTCCTCATTACCACCTTCAATAACTTTACTTTCCTCAAGAGGTTTAGTGCAATAATTCTTTTTCCTCTTAAACACCTTTTAGCCATACTCTGTCAAATCATCTTCCTCGATCCATCCCTCTCTTTATTCTTTTCCTCCAATCTCCTCATCCTCTTCTTCAAATTCAACTCCTTCACTCTTCTCATTTTATATCATGTCAGCCTTTTCTTCAACACAAGACAATTGAGCAGTTTCCACTTTACCTATTGTTCACTTCCCGTCTTCAACCAATATCTCTAAGTAACAAAACCACATGTTGCTCTTATACTCTCCTCTTCAACAAAAACTGTATCCTCCTTAGCTCAATACCAGAACAGCAATTAGCTATTGCGGTGGAAGACTGATCTATTCTGAATGATAGTTGTCAAGGTGACGCCTAGGCGACAAGGCACCCTTGGAGGCTCACCTCGCCTAGTCGCCAAGCAGTTTTGTATGCTGTGTTACAAAATACTTTTATATTCTTAATTTTTTGAGATTATAATTATTCATTTTCTGTGTTTATATACTATTTTCTTTTTATGATTTTCTTATTTGTTAGGGTTTAATCAACACAAACATTGCTAACTGCTGTATTGAACCCTCGAAGACTTCAAAACCTGAACCAATAAGGAAAAACTTAAAATTTTGTCTGATCAACACATTTTCTTTTCTTCTTCACCTTTTCTTTTCTTCTTTTCCTGTAACAAAAATAGGGGTTCAGCCCCTATATTTTTTGAATTTTCTTTTCTTTCTTCTTCTTATTTTCATGAATATGTTGATTTTCTAGACTTTAACATGAACTTTATACTTTTCTTATGGATAATTATTAGGAATCATGGTTATGGAACCTAGGGAACTATGTTTTTTACTTAAAAAAGAATCCATCGCCTAGTCTTGCCTTGGTGCCTTGAAAACTATGGTCTGAATTTTAAGTGTCTCTGAAGAAACTACTATAAACAGGGTATCATTTTTTTTCCATTTTTTGTAGGTCATTCTATGGCAAGAAGAGTCTATAGAATGCATCTTGTTGATAATAGGGGTTCTTCAACAGGTGGGTGGAAGAGAAGTACATCTTGAAGAATATTCAACATTTAATGACTCACTGCAAATTTTCTCTCCCTATCAGGTGACTTTTTTTTATCAGCACACTTTGTAAAGCTTTACAGATGCATGTGGATCATCCATGTTGGCATGGAAATGCTTTATTGATAGATGACCAAGTAGAGGTTTTAGCAAAAAAGGGAATATTTGGAGCCTCTCCCCGTTTGCCATCTGCTGGTATTTGGAGATAAATGAATTTAAGAACTTTGTTTTTTGAACTGTAAGGTAAAGTATTTCATTGAGATCAAAAGGCCAAAAAATAATAGAGCCCCTGTACAATGAAAAACTGTACAATGGACAAACAGTATACTCAGTATAGCCAACCCCCAGAAACAAAACACTATGAGCTTCTTACCCAAAGGAAATCAAGATAAAAAAAGGATTAGGTGTGTCTGCTTTTAAATGGTGGGTGATTTGCCAACCACGAGTGCACCATCCCCATAATTCTGTTGAGCACCTCTTCTTTTGAGGTCTGCCTCCCCTCGGAAACTATATCATTTCTTTCACACCACAATGCCCAGAAAAGTGCAGAGGGGAGAATGCTCCATGCTACCTTTCCAGCCCTGCTTAGACCTCCTAAGAACCAAGCCTGAAGCCCCTATATAACCCTTCACATCAGCCGGGAAGCACATTTTAACTCCAAATAAGTCCAACAATCTTACCCAAACCCAGTAAGTAATGTCGTAATGTAATAACAGATGGCTAGAAGTCTCTACACTTCCATTACATAATGTGCAAGCCAGATCTGCCATCTCTATGCCACTTCTAACTAAATTGTTCTTAGTTGAGATCTTAACCTGCACTACAGAGTACAGACCAAAAAAAGAAGGCCAGCTTTGATGGTACAGACCTGATCCAAATCCTGTCACTCAGAAAGGGAGAGGTATCCTCCATTGACAAGCAGTTGAAAAATGATTTCACTGAGAAGGAACCTGACTTCTCAAACAGCCATTTCCTTTTGTCCTCTCCTATTCCAGAAATCTTGGAGTCATACAAACCTGTAGCAAGTTGACCAAAGAATCCACCTCCCAGTCATTTAAATTCCTCCTGAAATGAGGGTTCCAAATACAATGTCCATTTTGCCTCTCCAAGTAATCAGCCACGGTAACATACTTTTTTACAACAATCTCAAATAGATCAGGAATAAGGTAGGGCCATCCCCACACCAGTAGTCCTTCCAAAAGAGCACCCTACAGCCATTTCCCACTTCATATTTCATGCCCTTCAAAAACTGTGGATGGATTTTCTGAATTGCCTTCCAAACTGAACACCCACAGGAGGACCTTACCACTTCTGTCTCCCACTCCCTGCTACTGGAGCCATAATTGGACACAACTAATCTTCTCCACAGACTGTCCGGTTCACTGAATCTCCATAGCCATTACTCTAACAAGGTTGTGTTGACATCTTTCACTCATCTTATCCCTAGACCCCCCTTGGTCCTGGGGGTGTAGATTTTCTTCCAGTTCACCAGACGACATTTTGATTCCTCCTTCCATCCCCCTCCACAGGAAGTTTCTCATCTTTTTTTTTCTAGCACTGCAGCCCATCTAGCTGGAATTGGGAATAAAGACAGGTAGTATACAGGGAGGGAGGATAAAACACTCTTGATTAAGGTGACTTTACCCCCTTTTGACAAATACTCAGCCTTCCAAGAGGCCAGCTTTCTATCAACTTTCTCAATTATGGTCTCCCAAATTGTTCTGGATCTACAGTTTTCACCCAAATGCATACCCAGGTATTTTGATGGGAATTTAAGAACTTTTCAAGGAGAGAAGAGATACAGGTAAAGATCAGAAACATTGAAAGAACATTAGTCTCGTAAATGTCAACATTACAGAAGTTGAAAGGGTTCCAATTTTCTAAAGCTTGTAATGTGTGGGAGTTCAACATCTTTCATTTTCAATGGGACAGTCATTTGATTGATCCATCTCTAAGGTCTGTAATCTGTTTGTTATTGATTGACCGTTTGCTCCACTCCAATATATCTTTACTCATCAAAAAATGAAGAAAAGTGAAATAAATTTGGGAAATTAATGATTAAAACAATAATGAGGCCGTGAGAGAATGAGGATTTAGGAAGTTGAACCTAGAATGAAGTTTAATAAATCAAACTTTTTTTTGAAGAGTAAAATGAAAAGTATTATATATAGAAAAGAAAACAAGATACAACCCGAACAGGTGTAAAATTACACCCGAACCGAATACTGCAACCAGAGATTACAAAACACAAAAACTAACAAAAGAAAACAGGGGACCCCCCTTTTACACATATTGTCTAGTCTTAGTCACATCCGTCATCATCCTTGCCCCAAATTAAATCATGTTTCCACTGTAGCTTCTTCTGATCTCTCTCTTCCCTTTTCCTCTTTTCAAAGACTTCAAGAGCTCTTCTAGCAAACTCTTCACCTCCCCAAAAGAAAAGCCCTAAACTCTTGCCAATTCTAACTTCCCTGTCCACCAAACTCTTAAGCTCCACTTTACCCCCCCCCCTCTTTTTTTATCAGCTTGCTGAGACAAAACGAGACTACTCTCATCCGCTTGGTTTCCTTCCTCCTCATCCCCTGAGGCCTCAACCCCGTCCTGACCTCTAGAGCTTCCTTTATCAGGGTCGACATAACCTCCTCTCCTGCAGCTTGAAGCTCCTCCTCCCTCCTTTCATCACCCTTCTTTGATTCCAGAACTTTTAATTTCTTCCTCTTGTAAACTTTCTATATTTATTGGAGGGTCCTGCCCCAATCAATCATCTTTTAGCCTTGAGAAAACCTTTGACACATGGACAAAGTGAGGATTATTTGCCTCTTTGGCTTTCTTCATCCCTTCTGAAGGTTCAAAGTCTCCTTCCTTGTGAACACATCTTCTCCGACCTAAATGGACTCCACACATTCTAAAGTTGAGTCAGAATTGTCATCCTTGTCCAGAGCCTCTTTCGCACCCTCAGCACAGCATCTCTTGATGCCAATCCCTTCCTCTCCAGCCCTGCCTATCACGTCTTTCTTGTCCTCCCCTTCCACCTTTACTAGATCCTTTACTGCTTCCCCAGAAACCACCTCCGTTTCCTCCATCTGATTTTCTGAGCAAACAACCCCTCTGTTCTCCTTTTCAAACTTCTTTGTTGTGACGAGACAGAAGAGGAAGAAAGCTCAACTTCGAAATCACCAAAACACAGAATAATACCTTTTTGCTGACCAGAACTCGACTTCTCAATCTTCCCTCCACCACAGTGATTCTCCAGATCAGGCCCTTCAGCTGGACTTACACTTTGATTTGTCTCCTCCCAGTTCTTATGCACAATCCATTTCCACAGATCTTCAGACTGAAACACACACCCAGCTCTTCGGCTCTGCTTAAACTTTCTCTCTTTCAAAACCCCCAGCTTGAAACGAGGTGGACGTAGGGGTTAGGGAGCCAAATAGATGGGTTCAAGATAAAGTTATCTTTTTTTTTTGGAAAGAGAACTTTTAGACAAAGAAACTCAAGATTCATAAAAAACTTGAACATCAACTTGAGGATTAATTTCTAGGTAAAATCACTTTAGGCTTTTAAAGGACCACACTTGCCACAATCAAAAGGATTGCAAGAGCAACTTCAATATTAATTCCATTAATTCCTTTTCTACAGAAGAGTGCAATATATCAACTTACATAAACTTAACATCAAGCATAACCTCCGTAATCACACCATGACAAACTACTCAATTCCACTCTTAACTCATGACAAGCTAACTACCAATGTTTTAAAATGCGGAGGCGTGACGTGAGGCATTCCACTACCTAGAGGCGTGAGGCGTAATTCAGAACGCAAGAGGCATAAGCCTCCCGAACACAAGGAGGCGTAAGCCTTCTTAAGATGAGCGGGGTTAGGAGGAGGATGAAGAGGAAGGGGGATCTCATTTTTTTCTTTATTTTTAATAAAAAAATTTTATATTAAGAAGAATAAAGATGCATAACAGTAGTTCAAAGAGGAGGTGTTGTCCAAGTGAAAGGTGAGCTCGCTTTGCTTGTGGAGCAAGACCCCCCTAACTCAAAAAAACAAATTGGGCTGCATCGAAAAGGGGGCGGGGGTCTGGGGGGCGAAGCCCCCCAGCCGAAGGGGCAGGGGGAAAACCATTTTCTTTCCCCTTATCGTTTCTTCCTTTCCCTTTCCTTTTCTTTTCTTTCCTTTTCTCTTTTTTTCTTCTCTTTCCTTTCCTTTTCTTTCCCTTTCTTTTCTTTTCCTTTCCTTTCCTTTCCTTTCCTTTCCTTTTCTTTCCCTTTCTTTTCCTTTCCTTTCCTTTTCTTTCCCTTTCTTTTCCTTTCCTTTCCTTTCCTTTCCTTTTCTTTCCCTTTCTCTTCTTTTCCTTTCCTTTTTTTCTTTTTTTTTTCCTGTATTTTCATATCAGGTGTGCATGAGGTGCAAGAGGTGTAAACCTCTAGCACGCCTCATGGAAAAAAGCGTAAGAGGTGTACGCCTCAGAGGTATCAGCGCCTTTGGCATATGCCTCAGGGCGTTTTGGGAGCACCTCGCCTGGAGATGCGCCTCCAGGCATACGCCTCCCATGCCTTTTAAAACACTGCTAACTACAACTTGTGACAACTAGTCGACTCCATTGTTGAATCATGACAACTAGATAATTTTTTTGATCAATAACTACAAGCATTCATTAATTTTATGAAGATGGTATAGTACAAAGAGTAAATGTACAAAGTAAAGTCAATGAGATAAAACCTCTTATTTCTCCCCAAAACAAACCCATTGCTTACAACTGTGCCCAGAAAAGAGTTTCTCATCCCACCCCTCGCTTGGCTAATGTGTCTACAAAGGAACTAGCACCATGCTTGCACCAATTTAAGGTTACTTCCATGTTTCTTGTTAGCCACCTTAATTTCTTCTTATGACAACTAAATAATTCATCATTATGCAAAATTACCCTTAGCCAAAAACAAAAACAATTAGAATACCCTTATTACAATAAATAAAAGGACAAATAACAGGAAAAGAAAGAATACATCAAAGCCATTAATCAAAAAATAAGAATACACCAAAACCCCTTTGAACATGCAGGAGTAAAGGCTTGAATTCAGTTTTATTTTTGCTCTGTTGTGTCATCCCCAACTTATTTTGTGTGGATCTGTGCTCATAGCAATGTTTGTGTTTGATTTGTTCCTCCTTTTTTGGGAAACAAGAGGCCCTTTTTCTGATGTTTAATGCTGTTTCTTACCTTGTTTTTCTTCATTACTGGAGAGATGAACTGCAGGACTTTCAGAATGGCTCTTTGGTACAGTGACTTTTTTTCTTGCTAATGATCAGTAACAATGATCAAAGAGTTTTATTCAAATTATAAAAGGAATAAGAAACTGTCTCCCTTGAGGACGTCTCAAGGAACAGAACAAGTACAATACAATAGCTGACTCGTAGCAAAAAAAAAGTAATACATTCAGCCTCTCAGATAGACCTGAGGGCCTGGTGCTCCTCGGTTAAGTATAGCTGCTTTTTGTATCATATTTTGATATCCATCATTTCGATTTGTTTCTTCTTTCCATTTCTTTTGCTCAGGCTGCAAAAGAAAAGTTACGCTGTGAAACTTTTTAATTACCTCTTGACAAACATTACATTTACTAATACTATTAAAAAAAATTTATTGTCAACATCATTATTTACAATAATTGATCTTCACAAGTTATTCCTTTAATATGTTTTATTTGCAATTTGTCCAACCTTTTATTTTTATTTATTATTTTACCTTACTATCCATTTCTAGATCCCTATTACAATTTAATCCTTTGGAATCTTTGGATGGCTCATTAACTGAATATTAAAATGCTGCATTAATTAGAGAAACAAAAATAACAAGTACACAGTCTTTGTGATTGCTATAAAAGTCAAAGTGCATCAAGTAAAATGCCAAAAGGAAATACTTCATATATTTTATTGTACAAAGAGGAATGCTACTAACTCCGCCAGTGTGAGCTTGTCTTACACTGCCAGTCCTGAGCCCAAATAGAGGAGAGTGTATCAGGTTGGCAGGCAGCACTAAAACTTTTGCCAAATTCTCATGATATGGATCCTAATTTGTCTTGTCGTGATCATACTAGGGCGAGCTCCAGAAATGATACTCATAATATAGTTGGAATAAAGCATGGATGATGATGATGACAAAGAGGAATGCTAATAATAATGAGAGACTACCAAGCGAAACTTTAATAAACTATGATGCCTGAAAACCTGTACAAGGGTGTCATGTCGTGTCGGATACTTCAAACTTTAGTCTAAATTTTGTAACTGATGCCACATCCAGCCTTGTCCTTATGGTATCCGGGTAACATAGTCAATAAATGTATTATTGTCATAGTCCTTGCCAAAAAGTAAGTCTGAGCAACATAAGGGAACTTTGTTGCCTATGAGACTAGGTGCCCACCTAGGCATTTCCTAGATGTTAAGTCTAAAACCTATAATATATAGCATATATACCATGTTAACTTGGCACACGTTCTCCTATTGTTTCTTATAGTACACATTATTATCATTTCACATAGAAATACAACTATATAACAAATAAATAAATCTATGGAGCATGACCTACAAATAAATTCATAAAATCCAACCAAACTAAACAACAAAAAACAATAATAACAGTTAACCATCTATTATTCATCAAAAAACAATAATTAACAGTTTATATAATTAACCACACAATAACACAAAAAGAATTTTTTTTTCAAAATTTCAGTATGCATGTAAAAAATGGGGCAAAACCCCTGTGCTAATGTCTAACAAAGCAAACTGGAAGAAGAAAATGAAGATAATGTTGATGACGATGGTGGTGGTGGTTTTCTCACTTACAAGCACATGTTCCTATGTGCATGTATTGAGAGTGATAGAGACACAGTACCCCTGTCCTGAGAAACCAAGAGAGGTAATGCCCTTGTTTTGACACAAGCTCAAAATGAGAAATAAGAAAGTATACATACCTGGCACCTTCATTGGTTACTGATAGAATCCCATGTGGATCATTGGTCTTCATCCTTTCTTCCACTTCTCTTCCTCCCTGTCTTAAACCCTCCAACTATTGTGTCAAAATGTCACCAAAACCCTTAATTATTGCCCATCCCATATTTTATACCATTGTGATACAGCACAGCACAGCACAGCATAGCACCCTATACAACTCCCACTGAAACTCCCATTTTACTGCCTAGTAGTAATGGGACACATGTAATGGGCAAAACATACTACCAATGTCATAAACATCGGAAAATAAAAACAGAAAACCCCACCATACTGCTCCCAATCATAAGAGGGCTTCTTCTTCTTCTTCGTCCCAAACACATAAACAATAACTGAAATTTCTTTTGCTCCCACTTCCTTCTCCTTCCCATCGGTTCTTAAAGCAGAGCTCCCAATCTCTGCATCAATATGAAAGCCCAACTGTTAAGAGGGCTTCTGTTCCTTTGACCCAAATGATTACAAAGGCTGCAATTTCTTTCTCTCCCTTGTGTTAGAAAAAGCTTTATGTAATATATGGGTTCTCACTGCAATTGGAGTATTACTTATTATTAAACACTTATCTACCCCCTCTCTGCAGAAAAAAGTATTCTTTCTTTTCTAAGATGTTGTTTCTATAGTTTTCTTTAGGGCTTGCAAACAGATCGAATTGAATTCAAATAAGGGTAAACCCAAATTCTGTTTAATAATGGATATAAGGCATCCAGGTTCAGTACGAATTATGATCGAATGTGATTCAATTAAAGAACTGAATATCCAATTAGAATATGATTTAATTATCAAAACTAATAGAAGGATTTTTTATACCAAAAAAAGATCTATATCTATACAACTACTAAAAGTACACATGAGCTTGTGGAACTGTCCTCCTTAACTAAAATACCCCTATTTTTTATTTTGGCTCCTCTCTAACTGTGAGGACAAAAAATGTTATTTGAACTACTACTTTTCACTTCATTCAATTCTCTCTCATTAAGTCTTATATTTAAGGTATGAACTACCATTCTCATTAAATTCTATATTTAAGGTACCCAGCTCCAGTCTCCATTCATGACAAGCTAAGTACAACTTGTGACAACTAGTCAACTCCACTGTGAAATCATGACAACTAGATAATTCATCATTATGCAAAGTTATCGCTACCCAAAAACAAAAATAATTAGAATGCCCTTATTAAAAAGGAAGAATACATCAAAACCCCTTCGTACATGCAAGAGTAATGGCTGGAATTCAGTTTTGTTTTTACTTTGTTGTCTTATCCTCAAGCTATTGAGCATGGATCTGCCCTAACAGTGTTTGTGTCTGATTTGTTCCTCCTTTATTGGGAAACCGGAGGTCCTTGTTCCTGATGTTTGTAATGCTGCTTCTCACCTTGTTTTTCTTTGATACTGGAGAGATGGACTGCAGTACTCTTTGGATGGTTCTTGGGTATGGATTTATGTATATGTATGTATATGTGCTTAATATGCATATACATGCATGCAAACATACCATACAAGGTGTGGGATTTGGTAGGGTGGCATTTTTCTTGTTAATGATCAGTAACCATGATCAAGGAGCTTTATTCAAATTATGAAAAGGAATAAGAGACCCTCTCCCTTGAGGATGTCACAACAAACAGAACAAGTACAATACTATAGCTCATAGGAAAAAAAAGAACAGTAGTACACAGCCTCTGAGATGGATCCGAGGACCCAGTGCTCCTCATTTAAGTATAGCTGTTTTTCGCATTATATTTTGGCATCCATCCTTTGATTTCTTTCTTCCTTCCATTTCTTTTGCTCAGGCTGTAAAAGAAAAGTTACGTTGTAATTTTTTTTACATTAGCTCTTGATAAACATCACATTTACTGTTAAAAAAATTTATTGTCAACATCATTATTTACAATAATTGATCTTCACAATCTGTTCCCCTTATTGATCAATAACAGGAAATTTTCATTGATAATTATGAGGATTACATCAAAAGAAATTAGAAGAGATGGCCTATCTTATCTCTCCCCAGAAGCAGAAAATTACAAGAAATCAATTACAATTGTGCCCAAAAAAGATGAGATCTCCCAGTCCCCTGTCTTGCCAAAGTATCAGCAAATGAATTTGCACATCTTTTCACCCATTGAACTTTCACTTCCATATTTTGAATTAACCGTTTAATCTTTGTCCTTTCATTATTGAATGTCCAATGACTCAATTCTTCTTTTTGCTTCACAATTTGTTCCTTTACTATGTTTTATTTGCAATTTGTCTTACCTTTTATTTTTATTTATTAGCTTACCTTAATAACCATTTTTAGATCCCTGCTACAAGTTAATCCTTTGGAATCACTTTGGATGGTTCATTAACTGAATATTAAAATTCTGCATTAATTAGAGAAACAAAAACAATAAGTATACAGTGTTTGTGATGGCTATAAGTGCATCAAGTAAAATGCCAAAAGGAAATATTTCATATTTCTTCTTATACAAAGAGGAAAGCTACTATAATCAGAGACTACCAAACAAAACTTTAATATGCTATTTTTTTTAACAAAACTTTAATACGTTATGATGCCTGGATACCTGTACAAAGGTGTTGTATCATGTCAGATGTTTCAAACTTTAGTCTAAATTTTGTAACTGATACCACATCTAGCCTTGTCCCTACTGTATCCAGGTAAAATGGTTATTAAATACATTATTGTCATAGTTCCTGCCAAAAAAGTAAGGCTGAGGAATATAAGGTCACTTTGTTGACTTGTCACATGTTTTCACATTCTTATTATTTCCTCTAATACACATTATGATCCTTTTACATAGAAATAGAATTGCATAACAATTAAATAAATCTATGGAGCACATCCTACAACTAAATTCATAAAATCCCAACAAACTAAACAACAAAAAACAATGATAATTGCTAACCTGCTTCCATTATTCATCAAAAACAACAGTTAGCAGTATATATAATAAATCATACAGTAACACACAAAAAAATCAAAGAAAAAGTACACATTAAGAATTTTTTTTACAGAAATCTGGTATGCATGGAAAAAATGGGGCAAAACCCCTGTGCTAATGTCTAATAAGCACACTGGAAGAAGAAGAAAATGAAGAAGATGATGATGATGGTGGTGCTGATGGTGATTAAAGGGGCAGAATCCCTATTCCTCCAATATTATTTTTTATCAATAACTCATAAAATCGATATCATTAGAATTAAATAAAGAAGTACAACCAGAAGTTGTGAAGGAAACAAAGAGGACACCAGATGTCCAAACCCCCAAAAATTACATATGGGCCCAAAGCATAGACTGTTTGCACCCCTTGTTTAGCCAAACTATCTGCCAATATTTTTTTTTTTGATAAATGAGAGTAGTTTTATTAATTAACAAAATAGTAGTACGTTCAGCCTAGGAAGAGACACGAGGTGTTACCTCCCCCTAGGACTGAGTCATAAACACTAAACAAACACAAGCCTGAAACACAGTTACAAAGTGGCCCAAAAAAGATCTCCCCTTGACACCCCTTGCTTGGCCAAAGAATCAGCCATTGCATTTGCTGATCTGCTGACCCACTGAAACCTAACTGACATATTCCTTGTCAGCCATTTGACTTTCTTTAACAGATCCCTGTAGCCCCAACAAGCTGTCTCTGGACTTGTCAACCAGCCCACTACTACCTTGGAATCCCCTTCTACTATCAAATTATTCACTCCAAGTTGACTGGCCATCTGTATACCTTGCACCACTGCTAGTATCTCTGCCCTTACAGAATCACCAACACCCACTGATACTGAAAATAAAGACAACATGTTGCTATCTTTGTCTTTCAGAATCCCTCCTATTCCAGATGGCCCTAGGTTACCTTGGCAGCTACCATCAAAATTCAGTTTTACCACTCCATCCGGTGGGGATTCCTATTCAGCTTGTGATTTGTTCTTAGTGGAGACTGTAGAAGCCACTGCTGCACAGTTTCTCCTTAAGTCATCAAAGGAGAAACCAGCCAACAATTGTGAAGATTTTAGCCACAAGACTATCCTTGTCATTATGCATTCCTTAATTTCAGCAAAACTTCTTTCCTTTTCTAGAAATATTCTAGCATTTCTCTCATCCCATAAAGTCCACAAGGTAGAAGCTCTGATACATTTCCACATTAGCTTCCCTCTTCTTGTCAATCTCCCAAAGGCAGCCGGAATGAACAGCAGCTTTACTTCGGAGGGCAAGTTCCACCTACACCTAAATAGTGCAACAACCCAGTTCCAAATATTGGCAGCAAAAGAGCACGGTATCAGTAAATGGTTACAGTCCTCACCCTTCACTTTACATAAGAAGCACCAATTTGGGGACAAACACAAGTAAGGTATCTTCTTTTGCAAGTGTTCCACCGTATTGATCTTACACAAGTAGGCTACACAACAGAACACTGCTATCTGCCAATATTACTCCTCCAATAATATTGTATTGGGGCAAACGGCAAACCCCACTGCTTTTCTCATTTACAAGCACATGTGACTATGTGCATGCATAGAGAGTGACAGAGAGGTGGTACCCCTATTCTGAGAAACCAAGAGAGGCTCTGGAATCTCAAAGTTAGGGAAATTAAAAGGACGCAGGGCCCCCATACTGTGAAGCCTGAGCCACACACAGAAGGATAATGCCCTTGTTTTGAATACAAACCTAAAAGAAGGGAAATAAGAAATAAGTAAGAAAGTATATATAACTGGAACCTTCATTGGTGACTGATAGAATCCCATGTGGACCATTGGTCTTCATCCTTTCTTCCACTTCTCTTCCTCCCCGTCTTAAACCCTCCAACCTTTGTGTCAAAATGTGACTAGAACCCTTAATTATTGTCCATTCCACCTTTTATAACATTGTGATACAACACAACACAGCACCTATACAACTCCCACTGAAAATCCCATTTTACTGCCTAATAGTAATGAAACACACCTAATGGGAAAAATGTGCCACCAATGTCTTAAAACATAGGAAAATAAAAACCAAATAAAAAACCAACAGAAAAAAAAAAAACCACAATACTGCTAGCACTCTCTTTTTTCTTCTCCTACCAAATTTGTTCTTCTTCTTAGAGTGGAGGTCCCCATCTCTACATCAACATTAAAGACCAATCATAGGAGGGCTTCTTCTTCTTTGGCCCAAAAAAAATTACCAATACCTGAAATTTCTTTTGTTCCAACTTCCTTCATTTCCTTCCCATCCGTTCTTAACGCAGAGTTCCCAATCTCTGCATCAATATTAAATCCCACCTATTAAGAGGGCTTCGTCTTCTTTGACCCAAATGATTACAAAGGCTGCAGTTTCTTTCTCTTGTTTGTCTTAGAAAAACCTTTATGTTGTATATGGTATCTTAATGCAATTTGAGTATTATTTATTATTTAACATTGATCCATCCCTCTGCAAAATAAAAGAAAAAGAGTAATCATTCCTTTCCAAGATGGTATTTCTATAATTTTGTTTAGGGCTTGCAAACAGATCGGATTGAATTTGGATAAGGGTAATACCCGAATTTGGTTCAACAATAAATACAGGACATCCAAATTCGGTATGAATCCGGCAAATCTAAAATTTCATATACAAGGAATTTTTTTATCTATACTATCTATAAAAGTGTGAATAGGCGTCCCTAGCTTCTGGAATTTTCACTGGACAACAAATGCCCCCTCTCTAAATTTTGAATTGGAAAACAAGAAAAGGCAAAATTGTTATTTTACATCTTCATTTAGTATGGCTTATTTGATAAAAAGATACAAAAGTACTTTTTTGTTCAATAATTGGAAAACAAGCCATAGCAAAAATGTCATTTTACATTTTTCATTTAATGCTTAGTTATTATTATTAAAAGTGCGAATAATGGTGTGGAACTTTTGTTTGACTAAACTACCCCAATTTTTGAATTTGGTCCTTGTCCAATTTTAAGGATGAAAACAAAAGAACTGTGTCTATACTACCATTAAAAGTGTGTATGGGCTTGTGGAACTTTCCTTCTTGACTAAAATATCCCTATATTTGAATTTGGTCCCTCTAATTATGAAATAAAAAAAAATGCAATTTGAACTACTACTCAACTCGTTCAATTCGCTCTCATTAAGTCTTATATTTAAGGTATTAACTTCCATTCTCTCACTAAATCCCATATCTAAGGTATTTTTCTCACTACTATTAAAGTATGAATGAGCTTGTGGAACTTATCTTCTTAACTAAAATATCCCTATTTTCAAATTTGGTTCTCTTCATTCAATTCTGTTTCATTAAGTCTTATATTCAAGGTATTAATTCATATTCTCTCATAAACCCTATATTTAAGGTATTTTTTCTCAACAATAAATTCTAATTATTAGATCTATATCCAATACTTTTAAAAATATAAAACTCATGTTTTCTACAACCAACCAAAAAAAAAAAAATCAAAACCGTTCTTACAACAGGTGGTAAAGCAATTCAACCAACCATCTAGGTCATATGGGCCAACCCATGATGTCATAGTTAAGTAATAAAAATTTCTAAAGTATAAATAAATACAAAAATATAGAAAATTTGGCCACATCTCTAATATTTTATATTAATCATATTAAAGAAAAAATAAGTGTGATAAACAATAATTGTTATTATTAATGGTGGAAATGTTACACAAAACTTAAAACCAACAGAAAAATGATAATATTTAAAACCAAAACATTTAACCTTTTGTGTCAAATGTGTCAACTTTTAATAGCATAATTAAACTATAAAAATTAAAAAAGATAAATATACAAAAAATATGAAAAAAAATACAAAAAAAAAAATTGTAGAAAACATTCGGGAACATCTCTAATATTATATGCTCATCATATTAACCAGGAATAAGTGTGATAAATAAAAATTGTTTTACATACATAGAAATATAAAAACAATTTGTAGAAAAATTTGGACTCATATTATTACTATCATCATCTAAATTGCCATGTGCAAAGTACATACTCAGCTAGTTCAACAAAAAGTTTAAAAGTTCCATGCAAAATTTAGAAACAAAAATCTGCAAAATAAAACAAGCACAAAAGTTCTTAATTTCATATAACTAGAAAAAATAAATAAAACTAAGAGATAGGCCCCAATGCTTAAAGTGCCATGGATGAAAAGAATTAAAATATGGAAATTTGAAGACACAAAATGATTACTATAAAATAGATATAAAGACTGCTAAGACTAGAAAAAATAAGAGGGAAAAGTACGTAATTAGAAGACAAAGGAAAAATGGGGATGGAGTTTTTTTTTTTTTTTTGAAAGAGAAAAATGAGAACAGAATTTTGCATACAAGGAAAAAGAAAGAGTAAAGAAAAAATCTATCCAGTGGTACCAGAACCATTTTGAATAACATTTAGAACTATAAATCCAAGAAATTTCCAAGAACAGGGTAAAAAATTTCTCCACACGTGGTACCAAGGTTGTTTACCTAGTAACCTTCCCTCAATATTGGATCAGTATTTACCCATTTGTAGAGTGTAAATAAGTGACCCACAATCTTCTGTTTTCAGCCAAAACTTAAGTAGCTCTAAAGATCATAATTGAACCTGGTTTTATCCAAAGTACTTTCTTATAAAATTAAAAAATAATAATAATAAAACTTTGACCGAGGAGTTGATTGAATAGTCCACAACACTCCCGAAAGCTCTAGTAAAATTTCTCCACACGTCAAATAATATTTCTCGTCAAATGCTATAAGTTAACCTGGTTTGGATTGAGCAATCAAAATCGCCACTTTGCAAACCCCGATTTCAGATCGAAAGCCAACTTTAAGTGTCAACTGCCCATTTCTAACCAACCAAACCCCAACAAGCTTTAAAAATAATTATAATAATAATAATAATCAATGTTTGTAGCATCGGGACCCTAATAGTAATGCTACAGGCGCTGATAGCAGCTCAACCACGTTACATTGAATAAACTTAGGTTCCAAGCTATAGATACGGGATGGTAACTCAACATTGCCGGAAAACAGAAAAGCTAAAAGAAAATAGAAAGCAAATAGAGCGACGAACCTCTTGAGTTCCTTCTTGCCTTCTTTAGATTTCTCAACCAACGTCCGGTGGTGGTGAAGCCTTGGCGGAGGATCGAGGAAAAAAAACCTTCCCTAATCTCTCAGCGAAAGGGAAGAAGGTAGCATTTGGAAAAAAACCCTTCTTTAATCTCTCAGCCAAAGGGAAGAACGTAGCAGGTATTTGGGCATCATGGAGTCACCGTTTGTAATATTTAGGGCTTGTTAACATTTTTTTCTTCTTTTTTAATTTTTTTGGTAGTTGGATTTAATGAGCTCGGATTTAATAACTTGGTTTGGCATTTTATATCTCTTTTTGTGAAGTGTTAAGACAGAAATACCCCAATCTTTCATTAAAATCCTTCCAATTTTGTGGAGGATACTATAAGCTGTCTTTGGGAAAGCTTACAAGCTATCTGCCCGTTTGGGAGGACTTTCACGCAGCGGTTTCTAGCGTTACGTGAAGCGAGGAGTACAGAACACCGATGAAGTTGGAAAGTCAAAATTATCCGCTTTCCAATAAAAGCTGGATCAACAGAGCTCAACCAACGCAGATGTCCTCCCAAACAGGATGGGTAGGGGAGGGTTCGGCTGCGTTGGATGTGGAGATCGGAGATGAAGGGTTCGGCTGGAAAAAAGAATGGGAAGAGGCAAAGAGTTCTCGAATAGGGTTTTTACATAGTTTTAACTATGGGTCGGGCCGGGCTGGGCTCAGGCCCGAGGTTAAGCCCAAAGGCCGGCCTGGCCCATGAACAGTCTAGGGGTGAGCGCTGTTCGGTTAAAATAAAAAATTTTGATTTCAGTTTTTTCAATTCGGTCTTTTTGATTTTTGGTTACATCGGCTTGGTTTTTGGTATTCGGTTTCGGCTTTTAGAATTATAAATTCAGTTACCTGAATTGATGAACTTTCTATTGTTATATGTATAATATAATATATATTTATATATTAATATATAATATAATAAAAAATGATTTCATAATATATTATATGTTATAATATATGATAAAGTATATATTATTAAAATTCGGTTTTAACTGAAGTAACTGAAAACAGATTTGAAAATTTTGTTTTCGGTTACTTCGGTTTTTCTATAATCCGGTTTTGGTTTGGTTTTAATTTTTTTTGTTCAGTTTTTTTAATTTTCATTTATTCCATTCAGTTTTTAATCAAATAACCCGAATGTTCACTCCTAAGGATAGCCCTCCCCCAAGGAGAACAATATCATAAAATCTTGACCTAGTGTTTCTCATAAATGGATTCTCCCTTCTCTCCTCTCTTCCTCTCTCTTACCTACGTCCTCTCTCTTTAGTCTTTCTCATCTTCTTCTTTGGACCTTCAAAGACTTAACCAACTTCCATAGCCTTACCGTGGCACCAATACCGCACATTTTGATATAAAACTACAGACCACCATAAAAGTGGGACCCACCATGTATGAGACGTGTGGTGTAAGAAGTCATTGGTAGGGTGTTGGAATGCATCTTGTTGAGAGGTGATCTAGACTTTTACCACTAATTAGGGGTCAGGGTGGGTTTAATTTAGAGATTCCTGAAGCTGTGGGGACGATGAGGTGGGTAATTGTCCACCTTGCCCATACACTAATATAATATTATACTATATATATTATTATAATATATTATATATTATACTATATTACATTACATGATATAATATAGTTTTAGGTAGGTTTCAAAAAATTTGCAAGTAGGAATGACCAGGACAGAGCAAGGCAAATCATGGGATCCCCATTTTCCCATGGGGATGGGTTAGAGTTGAGATTTCTAGCCTTGGTGGGTTTGAGTTTGGGACGGGGCATGCAAAACTCGGCCTTGCCCCACCTTGTTCAATTTCTATATTCAAATGGTATGTCTGTTTAGTTCTAATGAAATATTTTACTTGTCAAAAAATAGCTTATTTGACAAAAATGCTCCAACATGTTTCAGCTAACAACTTTAAATACGGAAAAGTATGAATAGGCTCATTGCAAATTTCTGAATTCCACTACAGACCTATAAACATTTAAAATATCAAATACCCCCACTCTATACATCAATGAATTGGCATCAATTCCGAATTGTACTTTGGGCCTAAAAATTTTGACCTTGGGCTCAACCGTCATTCTCTCTATATTTAATTAGTTTAGTAAAATCATTGGGTATATTTAATTAAATATATATACGATCTGGTTTTCAAATTAAAACTAATTCATCATACCTTGCTAAGCATTTAAGATTAAAGAACAAAAATGCCCTTAACTATATAAAATTTGATTTTTTTTTTTTACTTTAAAATAAATTCATTCAACTAAAACATTGAAAAGCAGCATTTAGGAGGGGATGAAACCCATGAGATCAAACGTTTCACAACCCTAAAAGTTGATACTAATTTATGAGCTAAGCCATTCAATGCCCACCTAACATGAAAGAAGAAGGACTCTGTCAAGTCCAAAATATGTGAATGGCAATACTAATTTCATTTTCCAAGGAATATTGGACTACCTTTTAATAATGTCATGAAGAAGAAAGGAATCAGTTTTCACCACCATTATCCCATCAATGAACACATATGCTTAGATGTACATATTGGTATTTGAACTATAGCAGTTGTGAAATGTAGGCTCAGTTTGGAAAGATTACAAATGCAAATATGTACAATACAAATATATACAAAATACAAGACTTTACACTCTATATATTTATATTTATACTCCTTCCGATTTGAGCCGTAAAAACAAATGGATTATATTCATACCCCGCCACAAGGCGTAGGGTTTCCTTGAGGTGCTCCATCGATATTCAACTTCATGAAGTCCCTCAATTGGACATATATCAAACATCTTGGCTACCTTGGTTTTAATTGATAAAACAGGCAAACGTAGACTATCAAACGATCAATTAATTCAAACCAAGAGGAGCCATATAGCTATGCATATTGCTTGTTTCAAACAATTATGCATGAATGAAATTGAAAATATTTTGAGACATTTAAACATGTTCTCAATTCTTTGTTGATTCCATCTTTCTACAACTTTCAAAATCTGAAGCTTGCCATTGCCACAAGCCTTCTAATTGTCCATTTTTCATGATAAAAAAGTAGGCTTAGTCTACTTATGTTTAATGGGTTGCGTTGAGTGGCATTATCATAAATTTCTTCCGGTGGAATCTCAAAATCTTAACGTTTTTTTTTATGTGGGGTGGTTGATCTCATCGATAGGGATGCAAATAAATCAGATAAGATTTGAATCATGGTATATTCAAATCTGATCCGAAATTCCGATCGGATCTTATAGGACTCGATCTGAATTCAAATCCTATCAGATCTTCGAATCTGATTTGATCTACTTGTTTTCTTTAAAAATTAAAAAATTCTTAAAAAATAAAATATACCAATTTCAATAACAAATAAAAAATAAGTCTTTTTTAATTATTTTCATTATATATATACATGTTTTTTATAAAAAAATAATAATTTTTTTTTATAAAAATACAATATAAATAAACAAATAACATATATATATATATATATATTTATATATATTTATTTATTTATTTATATTATAAATATATAACACATCATATTGGATCTTCTCAAATCGGATAAGGAGTGATCCGAATCCAATCCGATCAGGGGTGATCCGAATTTGACCAAATAGGATTGGACCGGATCATGATCCGATCCATTTGCGTCCCTACTCCTTGGGTGCCTATCCTTGGCAATCTTAAGACCTTACATCTCTTATAGGGCGGTTCTAGTTAATTGTGGCTACATACTAAGGTTCCTTATGGGCATACACTTGCTTATGGAGACATTTGTACATGAGAGGGAGGCTTTGCATGTGAGTTGGCCATAGCCATGTCTCTTCACCTCGCCAACCCCATGTGTGAGCTAATCGAGCTATCCCATGTCATAGCACTCAAGTGTATTCAAGACCCAGTAGTTGCTTAACACAATTATCATCAACATAGTCCCCATTTGGCACATAAGCAATGCCTCTAATGGATCAACATGAGCTAGACAAGAGCCCTGACCATGCATAATAAGGTCATGGTCTAGTGCCATTGACCTCGATGGAGCCATCAACGGGCCTAAACTTGGGTCTTATATTAAAAAGGCTTATCCTGGCCGCATAATCCTAGATGCTATACAAGTTTTTTTTTTGTTGCCCAAACTAACCCCACAGTAGTTGTTATCTATTTGCACTTCCACAAATTGGGTTTAGATAAGCAATGTAGAATTGGCCTGGCAAGAGGCCCTACATCGAGTCCCCATTGCAATGACCCTAATAATAGTGTTTGTGTAGGGGCAATCACATGGGTCATTTTCATTTGAAAGACTTATTTTGGTGATTTGAGTGAGGGAGTGCATGGATCCTTCGTAGACATTGGACATTATCCATTTTGGTAAGTTGTGAGCAGTGCACCTACATCTTGGTTTCACGACAGAAGAACCAATGTTCTGTAACCTTTCAAAGACACCACTAAGGTAGAGACGACAATTCAAAATTGGTTTGTGTTGATGGTTGCTCAAAGAATACCACTAAGATGGTAGCATTAGTTCTAAAAAGGTCTCAGGATCAAAACCACAATATTGGAAAGTTAGGAATGTGGGAACATTAACCATTGGAGTATGGTGACATAGGAATTAGTTTACGCATTAGTGGGCATGCTCCCACACAAGAAGAAACATCCACAACAACATCATCATCAACACTTCAATGGGTGCATGATTGGCAACACCATGGGTAAAAGCTATTAAGACAGTACAAAATGTTATCAAGACCTTAAGGCTAAGAAGAAGGAAGCTCCCATGGAGCGAAGTGGTAACCCAAAACAATGATGAGGGCCAAACAAGCATAACCATTATGTGGTTTGAGTAACCCCAACACAAATGGTGAAGTCCATAAACTAGCATGGTGAAATGGTAGCACCATTGAAAAGCTACCAACAATTGTGTTGAGCCTTGAGATAAAATAGATGGGCATACCATTGCAAAGCAAAACACACACACCAAACTTCGAGGGCCATCACACATAGAGCATAGCCACAAAATGATTTGAGTAACCTCGAAAAAGTTGGGTGAAGTATAGGTAGGTTAGCATGGTGAATTGGTTTGTCCCCAAACAAATGCCAATATAGGCAAAATAGGCGGTCCTGATTGCAACAACAAGCATCAAAATTGGAGCACACGTGGATGAGGCGGGAACAAATGCTATTCACTAAGAAGGCCATTATCGAGGATAATAATGGGTTGAGTGGGAGAGCTTGTCATGGTAAAAAAAAAAGGGCTTAGTCTACCTATGCTTAGTGGGCAACATTAAGTGGCATTATCATAAATTTCTCCAATATGTTTTTTGGGAAAACTGATATTATCTTATAGTGGATTTCACAATCTTAATGTCCTCTTTGAGGGGTGGTTAACCTCCTTGGCATCCCCAAGACCTTGCATCCCTCATGGGGTGGCCCTGATTAATGGCTATCGGGCTTCTTGATGAGCACATACTCGCTTATGGGGATAGTGTATGAATTGACACTACACATTGTGCATGAGAAGAAGGCTTTGCATGTGGGTTGGCCATAGATTTGTCCCTTTGCCTTGTCAACCACATGTCTAAGTTGATCGAGTTATCCTGTGTTCCAACACTTGGGTGTTTTCAAGGTACAATGGTTGCTTAGCACAATCATCATTGACATAGTCTCCCTTTGGCATGTAAGTGGAACCTCCCATGGATCAACATAAGCCAAACAAGATCCCCGACTGTATACAATGAGGCTATAATCCAGTACCATTGAACTTGGTGGATCCATCAATGGGCTACACTTGGCTCTTACATCACAAAAGTCTCGTCCTAACCACAAAAGCCTAGATGCCACACAGATTTCTTCTACACAATGAGGCTATGATCCAATACCACTGAATTTGGTGGATCCATCAATGGGCTACACTTGGCCCTTACATCACAAAAAGGCTTGTCCTAGCCACACAAGCCTAGATGCCACACAGGTTTTTTTCTACACAATGAGGCCATGATCCAATACCACTGAACTTGGTGGTTCCATCAATGGGCTACACTTGGCCCTTACATCACAAAAAGGCTTGTCCTAGCCGCACAAGCCTAGATGCCACATGGGTTTCTTCTACTATCAAAGCTAACATCGTGAGACATCGGCTATGCATGTTGGTAGCATTACCACACCACTTCAATAACAACTCCCTAGCCATTTTAATTAGTACCATAAAACTCCATACCCATCGGTCTACTGAAAGCCTGAAACAGTTCAGACCTTCCTTGTTAAGCAACTGGTCACAAAAAAGATGATTAACATCTTTAATAGTACGGTGTCTATAACAAACACATTTTGGCATCAGTGGAATGCCCAAATTTTGGATGCCTTTGTCCACTCCTATTATGCCTTTCAAGAGATTGAAATGAAAAAAAAAAAGCCAATTTTAGTGAGGATCACCTTATTCCATATCACCTTATGCCTCTCGACCTTAGGATTTTATTATCTAGATAACTTTAATGCTGACTTGGATGTAAACCTATTAGTATGATCAAGTGCTCAAATAATGGAGTCCACTTTAGAAGAAAAGGGTGATACCTTAGCTTGTAATTAAGTTAATAACATACTAATCAAGAAGAGTGGTCATACTTGTGAGATTCCAATTACCATTTGCATCTAGGACCTCATGGACTTGTAAGTCCACATTCACCAAGGGCCATACATCAAGCCTTTTATCCAGCCAAAGGTTCATTTTACCTTCACCAATCAACCATTTAAAAGCCCCCATACATTGGCCATGACAAAAATTTTCTCCATGTCTTAGTGGTGTTCATAGAGTAGCTAGAAACATAAAAATGCTGGTGATGTAAGTATTTTGCTTTAAGGGGGCATTCTTTTTTTGGATTTTGAGAGGGGGGAAAGTTGGCCAATGGGATTTTGATTCCCATTGACCAAGAAACCCATATTTATTTTTCGGATTTATGTGGGGACCAATAAAAGTTTATTTTTATGGGTAACACTTACCATCTCTTAGATGGGTAAATTAACTTTCCCATCTGAGAGAAAGTTGCCAATACTTGAATGGGACAAAAATGCTCATTTTAATAATGAAAATCTTTATGGCTAAAATGATTATTTCCTTATTTACAAGGAAAATAAAAGAACATGGATAAATGCACTTACCCGAATAACTGACTTACCGAAAAGTGAATGGGGTATAAAAAACTTGACCCACAATTAATGTATCATGAAACAACACTTTCCAAAGTGCTTTAATTCTCGGGGTGTGGTTCAAATCCAATAACTTAATCCATTGGACAAGACGCTTTTTCCCAAGAAACCTAACTATCCTTACTAATTGCTATCAAAGTATGATTAGCATACTTGTCAACACATGACTCATTAATGGAAGTTTTCCCTCACTAAAGAGTAACTTACCTTGTTGTCTGGCTATTTTACAGTCAATTTTATCCATAATATATTTGAGAAGTAGGTAGTTTTCAAATGACCCTTGACAACGGGCACAACGAGAAAAGTAAATGGCATTTATTTACGGCTGAATCCTCTTACATTCTCAATTATTTGAATTGGGCCGGCTTTGGAAAAGGTGAAAAAAATAACAACTTTTCCAATTATTAGCTAGGTGCTTAGAACACCTCCCATACCATCACCATCATTGTTATTCTTTTTATCAATTAGATATTCCAAGCTATATACACTTTCAATAACGATAGTTAGGCACTACAAGCATACATTTGTTGATATGCATGCCTTCAATGTAATATTGCTTATATTACTGTAGAAAAGACATGTTTATTTAATTTTGATTTACTTTATTTATTTTTGATATTTTTTATTAGAAAAGATGGATTTAATCTTGATTCTAATTTTAAATTTTTAATGTTTTTGTATTAGAAAAGAAATACATTCACCTTCAATTTTTTATTCCTTCTTATTGCACATGCTTAGCATGGTGCCATAAGGTGATGGGCTTAGAGGTTAGTTAGGCCTCTCTTGAAGATTCTAGCAAGGGTTGGGGCTTTCCAAAACCTTCTAGTTGAGCCTCTAATGGACTAGAGTATTGTAGAACGAGTTGGATCTATTATAGAGGTATTTAGATGAACCTAAGATATTAGCTAGAATACTTCTTGAAAGAGCATAAAAGAGTGAAAGTTTTAGTAGGGTTTTAGATCTTTTAATTGGGAAACATGTAGACTAATTGTAGAGTTTTCTTGTATAGAGGTGGAGTTTATATGTAGGGGTCACCTCCTTCATTTGTGACATACCTTCCATTGAGTATTTCTCCATTGCACTCTACATTAATTCTTAGTTAATAATACAAGTGTTTCATTCATCAAAACTTGTGGGCAGGCAAATTCTACTTGTAAGGGTAAGTGGGGTGACTCATAGTGTAGCCAAGGCCTTTATTGGGGTAATTAATATCAGAGAGGTGCTGAGACTTGTCCATCACATTTGGTATCAAAGCTAACTTGTTGTGCAATGCACAAGTGTAGGGACTAGAGGGGCAGCAATTTTTAACCCAACCCGCTCAACCTGCCCAACCCACCCTTTTATTAGTGGGTTGGGTCGTAACTTTTAATATTGGGTTCTTAGCGGGTGGGTCAACCTAATAACAAAATTTTAAATTGGTTGGGTGGGTTGGGTCATGGGTGTCCAATGGACATCCATCAATTAAGGATTTTAGTTTTTCATCATTTGTTATATCTTGGAGAGAAATCTCAACAAATTTCTCTTCCTCTACAAGTGACAAGTCTCCTCCTCCACAACTTTCAGATCTGAGGGTGATAACTCTCCTCCTCTACATAATTAAGATATGAGGGCGACAAGTCTCCTCCCGCCCCCCCCAGGGATAACTTGGGGGGTCGGCCTGACACGACCCATGGCCAGGCCTGTGTTATGCTGCAGGGCAGGCTGGCTCATGGGCCTTGGACCAGGTCAGGCCGTGCATCGGGACAAAGCTATTTATTTAAAAAAATTGACAAAAAACTTCAAATTTTAATTATATATGAATTTTGATGTATAAAATTGCTTATATATACAATAATTAAATAATTAGTATAATAAAATAAAAAAAAAGCTATTTATTTTATTAATATATTATATACTATATATTATTATATAATTATAATTTGTATAATTTTATATAAATATATATAAATAATATATATGGGCATTGCCGTGGGCCAGGCCATGGGCGGCACAATCCATTTTACACCTTTAATGGCAGTAGTATTTGTTCGGAAGAAGATTGATTGTTGGAGGAAGAGAAACCATCATTTGAGTTAGGGTTTTTTCTTGGATTGCCTTTGTTCAACTGCTTTTTTTTTTTAGAGAAGAGGTTCATTGGAATCTGGATTCAATAGTATTAAGGTGTGTGTGTGCAATGGGGCTACTGTTATTGTTTGCTAGATATCTAAACGACAAGTATCCTTATATACGATGAGGGCATTTTGCCCAATGGTGGTTTTTCTACAATTTTTTTTTTGTAATTTTTCCAGTAGATATTTATATTGTATGTAATTTCTATTATATTTCTTCACTCTCTATATTTTTCTATGATTTTTTATATCGTTCTTGAATTTATGTTTTTTGTTTTCTGCAATTTCTAATTTTTATATTATGCAATTTCATTTTTTTTTTTGTAATTTTCAGCTTTTTTTTCAAATTTTTATGTAATTTCTATTAATTCTATGCATTTTTGTGTTTTTTGTTTATTTTCTATTTTATTTCCTGCAAATTCTATTATTTTTGTGTAATTTTCATTATTTTATCTAAATGGGTTGGGTTGGGTTCAAGTGGGTTTGGGTTGAACCCGACCCATTTAATTCTATCTAATTGGGTCATTATTGGGTCAACGGGTTAGATGGGTTGGGTTGAAACTCAACCCAAACCGAACTGAACCCAACCCGCCCAATTGCCACCTCTAGGGACTAGGGACATTGCATGTTAGACGGATTTGATGACATGACTTAAGGCATGCATGAAAGAATCCAGATCAAGTAGGAACATCATTGTCAGTAGTTGGACGGATTCGATGACATGACTTAAGGCTCCACACTCTCATGACACTTTTAAGGTAGAAATTGATTTTTATACTATTAAAATTAATGTTATAGATTTAATTAGTAGAATTTAATGATGTGGAACAAAAATTCCTTAAATGTGGGATGTAATGAGAGAATGAATTAATACATTATGTATGAGACTTAAAGAAAAAGAATTGGAAAGTGGTTTCATTTTAATTGGTTTAAAATTTTATATCCCATTTCTGTCATTAATAAAAATAATTTCCATCTATCATAAATGTACCCAAATTCTTTTACAACTTTTCTATTTTATCTACTTTTAAATTTTTATTATTTAATTATAGCATTATGGGTTGGCCAATTTGACCCAAAATGGTTGAACTTTTTACCACCTCCTAGACAAAAATACGGTTTTTGTTTTTGGGGTTGATATTAAAAATATAAAATTTTATACTATTAAAATTACTATGCATTGATTTAATTAGCAAAATTTAGTAATGAAAAATAAAAATGCCTTAAATATATAATTCAATGAGGGAGAATGGGAGTTAATACCTTAAATGTGATACTTAATGAGAGGGAATTAAATGAATTTAATAATAGCATTCAAATTAAATTTTTCCCTCATAATAAAGAGGACCATGTTTTGAAAAGAAGGGTATTTTAGTTAAGAAAAATTTCATAAACCCAAAGACCCTATTTGTACTTTTATATATCCAAAACACAAATCATATGCAAACTATAAATCAAATAATCAGTTATATTTTATCTAGTTTTTATTTCTATATATAAATCGCCAAAAAATCAAGTCAAGTAATCAACTAATTGAGTTAAATACGTAAATCATTAATTTGATATTATTTTATTTAATTTTAATTAGTAATTAATAACATTTGTATATAATTAGATACACAAAATTAGAATGGCAAAATATTCACAAGTCCAAGACATAAATCGTACTCATCTTCAAAATTTCAAATCCACCCATTGAATTTTAAATACTAAAATAAAAGCTTTCTATATTAAATATTTTTTTATATAAATTATTCATAATTAAGTCACATGGTAATGACTTTCTACAAATTACTACACGTGTTAAAAACTTCAACAATAATATCTTTTTAAAATCAAATTATTAATTACTACTTAAAGAAAACCATTAGTAGGGGTGCTCACGGTTTGGTTTTTACATTCAATCGAATCGATACAACCGGTTAACCAGTCACCGGTGGACTGGTGACTACCATAAATTCTGCTAATTAAAGAGTAAAATAGAGAGAAAGAAAATTCAATGCAAGGAATTAAATCTGTTCAATCTGATTTATCCTTCTCATCTATGTCTAGCTCCTGCTTCTTCTCAGGCTGAACAAATTAACTTGAAAGGAATTAAATCTGTTCAATCTGATTTATCCTTCTCATCTATCTCTAGCTCCTGCTTCTTCTCAGGCTGAGCAATTAACTTGAATGCCCATAATCCTAACAGAGTTGCCTCAATTGGAGCAAGCCAGTACACATATAAATGCTCCTTGGTCATGTAATCTCCTCGAGCATAAGCCCATCCCATGGCCTATCCAATCCAACACATTAGAATCAGTCTTCAATTTGGTAGATTGTAGTTTAAAACATGTAAAACGAAAAAAAAAATATATTAGCAAATAATTGGTGTTTGGGAGAGTGCATACAGAAGCCGGGTTCATGCATCCACCAGTCAGATCAGAACCCAGTATATGAAGAGCTAGCTTGGATAGACTTGAAGTCCATGTTCTCAAGAAGAAACTGTCAGGGCTACTCCGAGCTGCCCCAAGTGAGATGACAATAATTGTGAATGTAAGACACCCTTCGGTCAATGCACCTTTGTGAATATCGACATTCAGGCGAGGTCCATGGCCTATTTCAGGAAAGGTCCAAAGGATAAGTTGAACTCCAATAATAGATCCAATTACCTGAAATTTAAATCCAAATTCTAGTTCATTGATTGATATTGAATAATAAAATTTGAGGCAGAATATCATTAGTGACTGAAATGATGAAAGAATTCGGACAGACTTGCAACAATAGATCATTATCAGTTTATGCCCCTTTCTCCTTGCCTTATAAGAATGATACAAAGAGATTCACTCATTAAAAAAATGATACAAAGAGATTCATGTTTGGAATTCGGATATCTTGGAATTCTGGTCATATTAGTAAAAGCTCAAGGTGCTCCCAAAAGGAGTGTTTCATCAAGTAATAGGTTCCTTTCACTTGAGAAAATAGGTAAATTGGTGGCACTACCAGAAAGTTAATGCTTTCTCATGCACTATAATGGAGTCTTCATGATTGAATCGGTTGATTCTGATTGATAATTTTTGCAGGATATAAAAATTGGGTCTGGACTGTCCTCACTGATGTCTGGTAGTTGGTTAGTTTACAGGATATAAAAATCAGTATTTTTGAAATAAAATTTTCCAATGTAGTACATTAACAAGTTTGGGCCTATATATGATAAAAGTATCTCTGAATTCCAGGCCATTATTATAAGACCTTATAAACATATGGTTTAGGCATGAGGAGGTCCCTTCAATTTAAAATTATAAAATTGAGTTTTGGAAAGGATGGATAAATATAGAGATATAGAATGTTTCATCTGTCCATGATGCAACAAGTCAAATCCATCCTAGGTATCAAAACGATCATAATCAACAATTAAAATATGAGAGTAATTTTTTTGAAGATAAAATAAATTTATTAAAGAGAAAAAATAATTAAATATCCCATGACAAAATGATAAATATAATAAACCTAACACCTAGTGGGAAAAAAGATGAAGTGTGTTAAGCAGCAAAACCTAATCTTGCTTTGCTAGATTAGAAGCCCAACTGAAAGCCTTGTGTCATTTGTTTGTGGTCCATGGCACATGTGCCTGGAGCAGAGATTCTACAATAACATTCTTTCCTCCCAAAAGAATAAACAAAAATTTATTATTAGCAATACCAACCGACAGAACCCAATTCAACAACCAACTCAACCTGATAAAGCTAGTAAAATGAATGAATATATATCTAGTTCAAGACAATTTAAATACCATGAACAAGCACAGTGATGGGTCTTTAACATCAAGAAGAGGATTGATGGATCAATCAAGAAAATGACAACGAAATTAGCTTAAGCCTATGAAATTTGCACTTTAAAAGCCAAACCTAATCCAGGCAATAGAAACCAAAAGAAATTTTTGCTTAAAACCAATCAGAACTGCTTTAAACATAAGAGAGCCAAGTAAGATGCCAACAGAACCCAATTCAGATTCCAACCCAAAATCAAACCCATTTCAAGCAATAAACAACACTAGTAAACCCAACTTATATTTTAACTAGCCAACATACTTCATGTATCAAACAAGAGAAGACAATATTAGATGTTAGCTAAAATCAAAAACAGAAAAGAACAACACTAAGATAGTGTTTATACTGAAAACTTCCAATCCCGAAGCTCCATCTTAATTCAGACCAATTTCCCCTCTATTGGCCAGATTGATCAGATGAGAAAACAAAAGAAAGGCACAGGTTGGATGGCAATAGCATTAGATATGGCCAAAACTTTTGATAAAATGAGGTGGAATCTCATATTGATGGTCATGGCCAAAATGGGCTTTCCTCAGAAATGGTGTGTGATGATCAGTCAATGCATATCAACACCAAAATTTTCTATACTTATAAATGGGGCATCATATGGTTATTTCAAAGTGAGTAGGGGACTAAGGAAAAGTGACCTGTTATCACCTTATCTTTTTGATTGGAATGGAAGTCCTATCGTCCTATCTTAGTAAAGCTGAAAATAGCAATCAAATTTATGGTGTGAAGTTAGCCAAACATGCACTCTCAAATAACTCAATATTTGCGGATGATTACTACTTCAAAAGCAAAGCTACAAAAAAGAAAATAGAGGCATTGAAAACTCTATTCCATGATTTTGAAACAATTTTGGGTCAACGGATTAATTACCAATATTCAAATATCCTTTTCAGATCAAACATTAATAGAAGAAATAAGATGCTCTTGGTGAGACTGCAAAACATCAGGTCTATGAAAGATCATGAAAAATATCTTGGAGTTAAGCTCTGGATAGGCAAAATAGAAATAAAATCATACAATTATATAGTGGGGAAGATACAAAATAGAATGGAAACAGAAGAGAACTTCTATCACAGGCAGGGAGGACTACTCTAATCAAATCAGTAGTTTGAGCCATCCCACTGTACACTGGCTACCTCTATCTTGCCCAAAACAGTATGCAAAAAAAATTGAAGAGACTCAAAGAAGATTTTGGTGGAAAGGGAGCATTGAAAAATGAAAATTATATACTATCTCATGGAGTAAAATATGCCAAAATAAGTCAATGGGAGGACTGGGCATCAGATGGGTAGAGGAAATGAATAAAGCCATGTTTGCAAGTCCGGTGTGGAGGCTTCTAAGTAACCCAAAAAGCTGGTGGGTAACAATTATAAGAACAAAATATTTCAAGAGACATAGTCCACATTATACAAAATGCTCTGAATGGGGAAGAAGGCTGTTAGAAGCTATGTCAGGAATGAAGCCATATCTTTTGTTGGAAATTAAAGATGGAAACCAAATACATGTGCAGTGTGAAACATGTACAACATAAGTTGCTCCACACTTTGGAGTTGAAACAGGAGAGGGAGAACAAGAAGGAACTAACAAAAAAGAAACTATCAGAGTGAACACTGATGGCAGATGGAACAGGAGCAAGACCAAAAGTTCATTCACTGAAAGTTGTATAGAAGCACCCAATAAACAGAAATCTTGAGAATGATCAATTAATTTGGAAGCCCAGTAAATCTGGACTCTTTCCAGTTAAATCAGCCTCTCTGGAGCATCTATGGCAACAGCCATCTACGTTTAGGAAAAGTTGCAATTGGAATATGCTATGGTCGTTGAAGATTCCACCTAAATATCAATTATTAATGTGGAAGTTACTTTGAATTGTCTACCCACAGGATAGATATCAAAAGAGAAACAAATCCTCTCAAGGGCTTCATGCACATTTTGGGATCAAAATGATAGTAATTAAGAGAATATATTTATATATTGTCCCTTTGCAGGTTTTATCTGGCTGTTCAAAACAGATTGATACAGAATGGTCCCGATCAATCAGGCAATTAATGATTGACTAGATTCTCAGCAAACTGATAGCACACATAAAAGATCCTTACTTGAGAAAATGGAAACCATATGCAGGTGTATCTGGCAAGCAAGAAATAAAAACTGTTCACAAAGACAGATACTCATCCCATACAGCTTCTCAATCAGGTTGAAGAGCAAATAACTCTGTTTTTTGAACACTCAAAATGATAGAACATACACCAATAGACTCAATTCCTCCGTCACAAGCAAGATAATTCCTTGATAAATACAAGACCAATGCGGTGGATCATATAATAGCAATACAAATTAAGCTGGCATTGGTAATTGTATTCACTTTGAAGCAGGTCAACTCATTATGGCAGAAGGAACCAGGATTGCAACAATTGAAAGCAGAGACTCAGAGATTCAAGCCCTCCACAAAGGATTACTAGCAGCCAAATACCACAGGCAGATGACATTTTTCTCCAATCAGATGCAAAGGATATAGTAGAAAGAATCAACAATAATCGGGCTTATAGCCCGTGGCAGGAAATTTTGCTTTCCTATTAAATCTTCGAATGTCAATCCATTAACCAAATCCTATTCAGATAAATACCAACTAAAAGAAACTCAGAACATGTTGAAATTGGTATTCAAGCATTCAGAAAACAAAACCATTTAACTCAGTATAAGCATAAGACCAACTACTTACCTGAGTAGGAATTCTTACACCAACAGATAACAAAAACCTGCCGAAACTCCCAGAAATGGCACCGGGCAACACTGTGAGAGGATTGTAAGCGGCACCTCTACTAATCCTCCCCAACGATGCAAAAACAAACATTGTCAAAACGGCTAAGCAACCCCTAATGATTTCTCCTCTGGGTTCAGACCCAAACCCCAGAATCTTGTATGCAAAGATCTTTAAGAGAGCTCCTGACCATACCCACATGAAGGAAAGGACGAAATCCCACAAAATCAGTGGGTTTCCTGCCATGAATGATATGGGTTTTGTCCCTGCTTTCTGAGATTCTTCCTTATTTCGCTGCATGATTTGCAGATGAAGAAGACGAAGAGGAAAGAAGAGGAAGAGGAAGAAGGGGAGGAGGAGGGGGAAGATTGTATGCGGAGGGATTTGTGGCTGACAAATTTATTCCCTTGTTGATACTGACATTTGGGAAAGATGGTCAAACGTTACGCGATTCTGAGATTGCAGAAGAACGTTAATAGTAGAGAGGGTAACTTGGTCATTTAGAGAAGTAAGATGTTGCTTGTCGTTGTTTCCATGCGAGTGCTTCTCGACCCTGAGAGAGCCGACGACATTTTCCACGGTTCCGCCCCACCATGAAGCTTACGGGAAGCTGCAATGGTGATGTTAGTTGGGTGGTCCCACAACGGTCGTACCAAGTAGAGTTTTGCGGAGCACCAAGGACTCTGTACGGTGAATTGCTACTAGTAAGAAACAGAGGGTCTCCCCACTGATTTGAAAGACCAAGTATAGTTACTAACGAGAAACACACTGGAGCAAAGGATAACTGTGACCAAAAGTGGAACACCTTATTCCGAGACCGAAATCTGAAGAAAATCAGACCATAATAATAGATTGGTGGAGGGTTCTACGCAGGCAGGTTGGAAAAAAAAAAAAAATTTCCACCCTCTTCTTAGAAAAATGTAGTTTTCAATTATTATGTACGTGGAAAAACAGGAATGAAACATTCTTCAACAATGGTCCATTCAAAGTTCAAACCGCCAGAATAGAAAGGAAGTTAGAAAATAGTCTTAAAAAGGGAATGAAATGGAACCCTCCGAAGAGACTCTCAAAATTGCGGCAGGTCCAGGTCCCACAGATAAAAATTAAGCGGAAATGAGGGGTGTTCAGAAATCCATCGCATGACCAAAGATCTTCGACTAGACTATAGACATCAAAGGAGACTCCAAGCTAATGATAAATATGTTGAATGGAATGCGCAAGATGCATGGAAATGTAAGGGAAGTAGTGCATAAAAATCATGGGAGAAATGAACGCCATAATCAAGTATCATCACACGCATAGGGAAGGAATCGAGCAGAAAACTGCTTAGCAACAAAGGTCACCAAGGTGAATTACATTTTACCATGTTTCGATCCAAGGAGCTGGATTACATCATTCTCACAGATTCAATAGGTGTTTGGTTGTTGCGCACAATTTGTATATGTTATGCATGGCTTTCGCTTTCGTTTATTGAATAAACGTTTGAAATTGATTTGTCTTTAAAATCGAAAAAAAGTAATTGATAAACCTTTTCTTTGGGATTTATTAACAATTAGGTACTATTAGACACCACATTAGCGGAATATTAAATAAACGCTTAATCATTAGAAAAAATATTAAAATGAAACCTTCCCTAATGATTGACAGGCACATAAATTAAGACCAACTTTTATCAATATCATGTGACTATATAAATTAACTTTTGTCTACAAGCTAAAAGAAAATCACGTGGCCCCACCAAGAAATCACTTCATCTAATTCAAGGTGGGGCCATGGCAACAAATCAAGGGCTTTGATTTAGTTGTTTTGGCACAGGGCAATTTGACAGGTGGCAAGTTGTGCTTGCTTTGTTGCAATTCTTGCACTAATATTAAAAGAGTTGATCTACTCCCAACACTGTTCCAACGAGCGGTTATGATTGTACACGGGGAACATCTCTCCATAATCACAACTTGACATGTGAGATGTTTCCAATGTATCACTACAATTAGGGTTGCAAAACGGATTGGACTCAAATGATTATATTTGGTTTTAATTATTAAAAATTTGCATCCAATCTGATCCGAAATCTTATTGAATTTGATTTTGAATCCTAAAGGACTTGAATTGAATTGGATTTAATATGATTTCACTTTAATTTTTTAAATACAAAAAATTAAAAGTTAATTACTTTTCCACTTTTATATAATAAATTATTGTAATTATAACATACTGAATTTATAATATATATATAAATTCATATATAATATAATATAATATAATATAATGTATTTTTAATAATTTTAAATATAATTGAATTTAGAGTTTAATCAGATTGGACGGAGTCAAATCCAAATTGCAAAATCTGAATATGATCCAATTATGTAAATACATCATATGAATCTTGGATAATCAGATTGTGAAAACCCTTAAAAGGGTTATTATAATTCGTTAAAATACCTCCATTTTTCAACTTTCTCTTAAACTAACAATGACTTTTGATACATAAAGAGATCCTCCACATTTGTAATTAAAAAGATAAATGGTGTTTGCAAAATTACAATAATGCTCTTTATTCAACTTCATTTTTTTGAACCAAAAAACTTTGAAGTATGTCCATCTATTCAATCAAATTGAGATTAGTTGATGGATGTTAATTTTGTCATTTAAAAATAAAAATGGTACATATGGACTATAAAAATATATTATTTTCAACTTTTATAGATAAATTAATGTAAATAAAACATATTGAATTTATTATATATATAATTTAGAAATACATTTTTTATAATTTTAAATATAATTATATATATTTTATATATTAAAATCAATAAATATTATAATATAATAAGATTTAGGTTTTAATTGGATTGGATGAGTCAAATCCGAATCCAATCCAATTATTAACCGGATCTAGATTGCAAAAATACGAATCCAATCCGATTATATAAACACTTCATCTAAATTTGGGATAATTGGATTGTGAAAACACTTAAAAGGGTTGTTATAATTCATTAAAACCCATCCATCTATTCAATCAAATTGAGATTAGTTGGTTAATGTTAATTTTGTCATATAAAAATAAAAGTGATACACGTGGGCCGCAAAAGTATATTATTTTCAACTTTTATATATAATAAATTAATGTAAATATAATATGCTGATTTTATTATAGATATAAATTCATATATATATATATATATATAATATGAATATGTTTTTATAATTTTAAATAGAAAATATATAAATTTTATGTATTAAAATCAATAAATATTATAGTATAATCTGATTTAGATTTTAATCAGATAGGATGGAGTCAAAACCAAATCCGATCCAATTATTAATTAGATGAAGATTGTAAAATCTGAGCCTGATCTGATTATATAAACATATCATCCAAATCTGGGATAATTGGATCGTGAAAACCCTTAAAAGGGTTATTATAATTTGTTAAAACCCCTCCACATCTCCTTTATACCTTGTTTGGAACTGTTTTTCCATAAAAAAATGGTGCTCCAAGCCACGCCTTGGAAATCGGGAAGCCATGATTTGGAGCAACGCCAAATTTGGTATTTTATGGGACTGCAGCCCGTTGCTGCCAACAGGGTAGTGATGTGGCATTAGATAATGCGTATCAATGCTAAAAACGTTTCCTGGAGCAATAGTATCAAACATAAAAAGTTGTTGTTTGCTCCAGGAAATGTCCTACTACCTGGTAGCAATGATTCCAAACAAAAATAAAGGAAAAAGCGGTGCTCCAAGCCACACATCAGCAGAAAACGGTGCTGCAACTGCAGCATCGATGCCAAACATATATGTAATCTCTCTCTAGTGCTACATCACTCCTGTTACTTACGGATGATTTATTGTAAATTTGAATTGAACAGATTTACATTTAAATGGAATTAAGCGTATATTTGATTTTGATTTTGAATTTCCTTAAGCTCAGTTTGGAAGGAGTACAAATGCAAATATGTAGAGTGCATTTGCACTATACATGTTTGCATTTGTACTTCTTCTAAACTGAGCCTTTGTGTTTCTCTTTGTTTTCTTCGTTTGTACCTTTCATTTTCCTTTTGCTTTAACTGGTTTCTCTATTCTCCTTCGGTTTTCTTTGTCTTGGTTGTGTGTTGTTATTCGAGTGGGTCTGTTAGTGCTTGTTTTCTTTGAGCTCGAAGGTGGTGCTATCGCTAATAAGCAGATTGAAAAACAAGCATAAGGTGAAAGCAAGATGGTTAAGGGAGGCAGGGTAGGTTTTTTTTTAATGGCAAAATGATATGTAATAAATTGTTAAATTGTGATGGGGTCACAGAAATTGTCAACAATCTCTAGAAAAATATACAAGATTACGATGCCAGATATATCCTGGTAGGAGTGCAACTTAGGCGGGTCCAACCTAAGCCCAACTCGACCCCACCCGAAATTTTCCACGGGTTGGGCCTGAGTCAGAAAACTCGGGGCCAACCTAAACTTGGATAGGGCTTGGGTTGAGGCCTCAGGCCAACCCAACCCAAGCCTAATCCAACCTGAGCCCGTCTGAAAACATTTATACATGTGTATTATAGTTATGTAAAAATATATATTTTTTCTAATCATGTAATCATGTATATGTACATTTAATAAATGAAATTTGTACATATTTTTAATTAATTATACTCTTAAGTTAGGCCATAAATCTCAATAAAAGATGATTACACCATCCCACCCAATTAACCAGAGCCCGACCCCGATCCCAACCTGAGTTGTGTTAGGTTAAGCTCGGATTGGGCTTAGATTGATAAACTTGGGCCAGGCCCAAGCCCAAGGTTTACACCTTTAGAATTAGGCCTAGGTTGACCTTCAACCCGAGTTACACCCTTATATCCAAGCAGGAGATATATTTCAGATTAATTTCGAAAGAGAAAGGAACATCAAGGAAGTGGTAGAGAAAACAACCATGGTTTGATAAAGACTATCCCCTCGTCATGAAGTGTTAGGTTTTGATTTCATGGTCCATGAGAGTAAAATTTGCTCACACACTTCATGAGGGTAATAGATATTCTTGGTCAATATTGACATACTTGAAAGAGATTTCGGGTTCAACTCAAGATTTTCAAATTGACGAATACAGAACACTATACGAAGATCCCTGTTTTGCAAATTGACCAATAACGTGTACTTTTGTTGTTTATTTTCCATTGCTATGTTTTTGATTAATCTTTTGGGCAGGGTTGAGAGGGTAAGGAGGTGTGCTTCTATTTTGGATTTTGCGCAAGACGGGATACATCTTCCCCTGTATTGTTTCACACTTTCCTTTTGGGCCATGTTTTTTTTCGGCAACACATTTACCTGGGTAAACGCTTAATCTTTTCGGCAACACCCACTTTCCTGGGTAAATTTTTTCCAATTTTACCCTTTGGACATAGGTTTGAAAACCATGTCACAAAGTCTTAAATGCCCCTATTTTTTTTTTGGAAATAAACCATGCTGCCTCTTCTTTTAAACCCAATTTGAGCCTAATTCAAAATTTTCCTCTAGAACAATAGAAATAAACACCATCTACCATTATTTTGGGCATTTAAGACTGTTAAAACTTGAAAATAGAAAAAAGAAATAACAATTAATTGACAACTGAATAGATAATTGGAAAAGCTATCAGATGATCTAAAATCAAAGCATTTAGTAAGGCTCTGATTTAGAAAAGCCAAGGCAACAAATGACTGGACTGTTAGCCTCAGATATCCTGCATGTATGCTATTTTAGTAAACTGTATAATGGATACTTCAGCCTAAATAATGACATTGAAGAAAGTGCTCTTTGTTTCGCAATACAGTTAGCCTCAGATATCCAAAACCTATAACTTGTTTATTGGTGTCACCATTGTTTTGTTTTAACAGAAACTGTTGAAGATGTTGATTTGCTGATTAGACGGGCTGAAAGATGTTGGAAGCTGGATCAAACATGTTTATGATTGATGCTAACATGCTGATATCAAGTATCAACTATCAAGCGAACTCATACAACCCAGCTTTTCTAATCAAGTATTCTTGAGGTCCTGATGTCGTCAAGCTAGGCTTAACCACCTTCTCTGTCTCCGGCCAGAAATTTGTACATTCTACCATTGACCTCTATAGTACTACAACCGGCAACTTTACTAATCCCTGCTTCTTTCATCATGCTTCTCCAGTTATCTGCTTCTTTATATCTAGCATGCAATGCAAACATGTTAGACAGCATCATGTATTCCCCATCGCTCAGACAACCGGCCTTGTCGATGATATGCTTTGGTACAGTTTCTGCTAATTCAGCATCCCCATGAACCAGACAAGAGCTAAGCAAAGCACCTAACACAGTTGCACCAGGTTCAAACGACATGGCTTTCATGAAACTGTATGCAAGGTCAAGGAGACCAGATCGACCCAGAAGATCAACCATACACGCATAATGTTCCATCTTGGGTAGGACCCCAAAGTCCTCCATAGACTCAAATATCTAATAGACCTCCTCAACCAAACCTGCATGGCTACACGCACTTAGAAGGGCAACACAGGTGATATCATCAGGCCTTATGTGTCTGTCTTTCATACCATCGAATAGTCCTAGAGCAGCTTGGCCATAACAATGAAGTGCAAGTCCAGAGATCATGGCATTCCAACAATGCATGTAGGTCGACGTTTCCCACCAATTTTCATGCTCAAAGTCCCTTAATCACCTATTTTGATAGAAAAAAATAATAATCAATAAAAACATACAGAAGCAGAACAATGAATCAAATAAATTTCTGCATTATGGTAAGGCTAGAAACTTCAGGTTTCACTAACTAAAAGGATACCTCTAACTAAAGAAGCTTGGACTCAATAAAAATGGAGTTGAACTAACTATAGGATACCTCTAACTATAGGGTCAGAGTATATAAGCAGATAGCTACGGACCCAATAAAAACATACCTCTGCATTAATCTGGCTTTGGCTTTGCACTCAGAAGTCCCAGTTGGCTCTCTGTGAGGCCTTTCTGCCCCTTGGCTCCTTTAGAAGGTGCTGCAACTGATACATCTATAGCATTTCGTGCTCTCTGCAAGAAAAGTACCCTGATGAGGGCAGATAGTGACTCCAGGAGTACCATACCCACCATAATCTCCATAGTCTTGGTAACAAAATCTGGAAAACAATAAAAATAGTATCATAAACAACAGTACCGATCAAGCATACAAACAATCAGTTTGAACTTGAGACTGTCCATAGCCATCGCTAGTGTTCCAACCACCGGAAACGTCCTGGTCTCAACAGTTCTGATTGGGATTTTTGGGTCTCCTCGGCATCCATTCATCGACAGCGAGCAAATCCGGTACCCCTTTTCCACGATAACATAATTTATGATTTATGTAACCAACTTTTTTTCCTTTCCTTTTCATATTCAAAGAAGAATGAAATAAGGTGGATAAATTCAGAATTCAGAAGGCATACTCACATAACGAGCTGAGGCAAGGGAGTGGCGGCTTGGAACTGGCGATAGCGAAACACCATACTTGACAGACACCGTGAACCCAGCAATTGATGGAGCTGCCGCAGCCATCACACAGCTAGCGGCTCTCCTACCATACAAGCAAGAGAAAACCGGCAGACACGACAGAAACAGTGACGCAGCGTGAGGCATTCGACAGAGATGACTCTACGAACACCCGTTCGATCGAGTTTGATTATGGACTCGAGACTCACGTAAAATACTAGGCGTATAGCCTGAACAGCAGAGAGAATTGATGAAAGAAATTCTTGTGTTATTAAAGCTTAAAACAGAGGTATTTATAACGTATCAAAACATTGGCAAACTTGTAAAGTAAGACAACTAGGTAACTCGAACTTGTCTTCAGCATGCCTTCGATGTCCGCCGTTTGATGCCCTCATCTGACGCCGGGTAGCATAAGGAATCCTCTAGCATGGGGACTCCTCTCTAAGGCGGAGCTGGCGCCGGTTGGTTCGGGTGGTTATGCATTGGCACTCCATCATTCACCCCCTCTTGGAAAGAACTCGACCTTGAGTCATGATGAGGGTATGCAAGTGTCACTTCAGGCAAATAATGACGAAAATCAGCAATATTAAACGTTTTGGAAATACCCATGTGATTTGGCAAATCCACTACGTAAGCATTGTCATTGATCTTCTTAATAATCTTGTACGGACCATACTTCTGAGGCTTTAACTTACTATGCTTCCCAACGGGTAATCGCTCATTCCTTAAGAACACCATGACTTTATCACCGACTTCAAACACCTGGTACCTTCGATGTTTGTCAGCTGCAAGTTTACACTTCTCATTGGCCCTGTGAAGTTTCTATTGTACTTCCTCTTGTATTGACTGAATCTGACCTACCAACTGCTCCGCTGTAGTAATAAGACTTGGTACCCTGGGTAGCTTCATCAAATCCAAAGCATGGTTAGGTACTTTTATATAAACAATAGAAAATGGCGATCTACTTGTAGAGCTATGAACTCCATTGTTGTTGGCAAATTCTGCTTGAGCTACGACAAAGTCCCACTACTTCGGCCTCTCTCTGCAAATACTATGGATCGGGTTACCGAGAGCTCGATTCACCACTTATGTCTGTTCATCAGTCTGCGGATGAGCTGTATTATTGAAATTCACTGACGAGTCAAATAGCCTCCACAAGGTCATCCATAAGTGACTTAGGAACCTTGTATCTCTGTCTGACGTAATGGTCTTAGGCACCCTGTGTAAACGAACAATCTCCCTGAAGAATAGTTTGGTTGTTGTTGTCGCATCCGCGGTCTTCTTACATGGGAGGAAATGTGCCATCTTGGAAAACCGGTCAACAATCACAAACACGGAGGCCATGTTTCGTGGAGTCTTCGGCAAGCCCAACATGAAATCCATAGACAAATCTTCCCAAATAGCAGTAGGAACTGGTAAAGGCATGTAAAAACCATTATTTAGGGATTGTCCCTTAGCTGTCTGACATATATAACACCTATTTACGATAGTAGCCCCATCTCTCCTTAGCTTAGGCCAGTAGTAATGCCCCTTGACAGCCTTAATCATATTGTCCCTCCCAATGTGTCCTGCTAAGCCGCCCCCATGCAAATCCGTAATGACTTTCTCGCAAAGGGATGTGCAAGGAATACACAATTGGTCTCCTTCATAAGAAACCCATAATGTATGTGAAAGTCACCCGCTAGTTGCTTGGACGTGCACTTCTCCCAAACTTGCTTGAAGTCTTCATCTTGGGCGTACAAATCTCTCAAACACCCAAAACCCACGATCTCAATGCTAAGGGTCTTAATCAGAGCCACACACCTGCTCAAAGCATCTGCCACAATATTCTGTTGTTCAGCCTTATATACAATTTTGTATGGGAATTTATCAACAAAAGCAGATCACCTAGCATGCAGATCACTCCTAAACTATTTTTGCTTACTTAAATACTTAAGGGCTTGATGGTCGGTGTAAAGGACAAAACTCTTTAGCAATCAAATAGTGTCCCCATGTCTTCAATGCCCTCACAACAACATAAAACTCTTTATCATAAGTAGACCACTTCTTTCTAGCTTCACATAGTTTCTCATTAAAGAAAACAATTGGTCTCTTTTCTTGTGATAACACAACCCCAATGCCCACTCCACCAGCATCACACTCAACCTCAAATAACTTGTCAAAGATTGGCAGAGCTAAGATAGGAGCAGTACATAACTTCTCTTTTATTAGAGCAAAACATTGCTCTTATTCCTCTCCCCACTAGAACTTACATTTCTTCAAACATTCAGTGATAGGAGCTACAATACTACTAAAGTTTTTGATAAACCGCCTATAGAAAGTTGCTAACCCATGAAAACACCTTACGTCGGTTACGTTCATTGGGGTTGGCCACTCCCTAATAGCTCGCACTTTCTCCTCATCCACTTTAATCCCATCCTTACTTACAACAAAACACAAGAACAATAAACTATCACTCATAAAAGTGCATTTTTTTTTTAAATTAGCATATAGTTTATTTTCTCTCAACGCACTCAATACCCCTCAGATATGTCCTATGTTCTCATCAACAGATTTACTATAAATCAAAATATCATCAAAATATACCACAACAGATTTACCAATGAAATGACGTAGTACCTGATTCATCAGTCTCATGAAAGTGCTTGGTGCATTAGTTAGTCCAAAAGGCATGACTAACCACTCAAACAATCCATCCCTTGTCTTGAAAGCTGTCTTTCATTTGTCTCTAGGGCGGATTCTAATTTGATCATAACCACTTCTGAGATCATCTTGGTAAAGACCACAACTCCATCAAGTTTATCAAGCATGTCATCTAGCCTAGGAATGGGAAACTTGTAGCCAATAGTGATTTTGTTGATTGCTCTACTGTCAACACACATCCTCCAACTCCCATCTTTTTTCGGTGTCAATAATGCCGGTACCACACAAGGAATCATGCTAACTTGGATGTGCCCCTTTTTCAACAACTCTTCTACCTTCTCCCGTAAGATATCATTCTCCTTAGGACTCATTCTGTAGTGTGGCAGATTAGGTAGGCTAGCACCAGGAACAAAATCAATGTGGTGTTGAACGCCTCACATGGGTGGTAGCTCATCAGGTAAATCGTCAGAAACTACATCATGAAAATTGATGAGCAATCCCTGCACTTCCACTGGAATTTTATTCACCCCTAGTGGCTCACTCACACTCTCCTTTTTTATAACTATAAGTGGACCTCACGGGTATCTTTACACTCCCTTACAAACTCAGAGTGGCGATGTGTTATGGTAAGAAAATACCTCTCCTCCACATTTGAAGCCTTGGTTTGGTTCTTTTCCGCTATAGGCAACAGTGTATAACGCACACCCTCTTTTTCAAGCTGGTATGTGTTCTTCCTACCCAAGTGTTTGGCATCTACATCAAACTGCCAAGGCCTACCAAGCAAAATATGGCAAGCATCCATATCCACAATATCAACAATAAACATCATCAGTATACTTACCAATAGAGAATGGAACCTTGCAGCGCTCCTCCACACGCACGCCCCAACTTCTTTGATCCAACCAATCGTGTAAGGGTTCAAGTGTTTCTCATGAATTAGTTACAGTTTTTTTTTACCACATCTCTGCCAATAATATTCTCCTAGCTGCCACTGTCAATAATCAATTCAAATAATTGACCTTGCACCGTACACCTAGTGCGAAATGGCCTATGTCGTTGTGTGTCATCTTTACTTTTCTGAGATAACATGAGTTTCCTCACAACACACGTGTACTCTTCATGTTCATAATTACCTCCTTCATCCTCTCCATCGGGCACACAATACACTTCATCATCACAAACTTCTTCCTCCTTCCTTTCTACTATGTGAACTGCCTTTCTCCTAGGATAATCACTAGACCTATGCCCAACCTCATTACACTTGAAACACTTAAAAAGAACAGGTTTTGCATACGGATTAATATTTTTAGGAGGGTTTGAGGTGTTACCTCGAGTGTTTCCTCCCTGTTGCAACCTTATTGGTGTTATCTGCATTAGGCGAGTTGGAGGGTTGCACCCCTTGAGTTGGTTTGCCCTTATCAACCGCTGTTGGCCTATTGTCATTCCCGCTTTATCGCCGATAATTATCAGCTCGAGTCCTCTCTTGAAACATCAACTTAGCCTTCAAAGCTAGGTTCCTCGCTTCCTGCACACTCATAACCATCTAGACTCTAATCTTATCTCGAATAGCAGGCTTCAAACCACTTAAATAACGGGCTGCTTGTTAATTGTCACTTTCTGACAGTTGGTTCCTCTCAGCCAATCTCAGAAATTCTGAGGTGTACTCGTTCACACTCCTCGTTCCCTATGCGCATCTTTGATATGATTCAAACATATATTGTTCATAATCAGGAGGCAAAAATCTTCCTCTTATTAATTGTTTCATACATCTCCATGTTTAAACTGGACCTCTTCCTTCTCTGATCCGAGTCTCCCTCATTCGTTCCCACCAGACAAATGCTCCTCCCTTCAATCAAAAAGCTACTAGTTTCACCCTTCTCTCTTCTGGGATCTCCATGTACTCAAAGAAATAGTCTACCTCGGTGATCCAATCTAGAAGACCCTCTATATCCAGATCTCCACTAAAAGTAGGGATATCCACATTTAGTTTAAACTCATCATCATTCCGACGGCGATTAAAATTGCCATGATATCACCAATTCCTACCAGTCCTACCATCACAGGGATTAACTGGAGCAACGTCGAACTCTAGTTCATCGTCGCTATCATCATCAATAATAGGGTTCCTGGGTAATTGAAGTATAAGATCAATGATTAGCCTACTGTGGTCGTCTCCTCCGGCTTGATGCAATGCATTATCCCTATTCCTTGGAACATCATCTCGCAACAAAGTCCGTAGTTTTCCAGTGATATTTGCCAACTGTTGCTCAATGTTATGAGTGGCTGTTCGCTGCTCTTCGATTGCTCTCCAAACAGCTTGTAGCCCCTAATCTTCGTCATGGGGTTGGTTGCGACTGCTACTATCTTCATTGGCCATCTGACTGGGTGAACTCCCGCTCTGATACCACCTGATGCAGCATGAGGCGTTCGATAGAGCTCTGTTGAACGCCTCACGCTGCGTCAAACATGTTTTTGTTTTCTGCTATAAGTTACTAAGCTCAAATGTCTGAGTGGAATACAACCTGCTGGATGCCTTGATGCCTTTATGGAAGAATACCTGTCTCTTGAAGACGACTCAAGGAAGTCCTCTGTTTGGCGGTGATGAAAGGGAAAGATTGGCTCTTCGACGGGTTATGTTAGGGCTTGAGAGGCATCACTACGACTGGTTGCCGTTTTGAACTCAGCAGCGGTGCTGACTGATGAGAGAGAGAGAGAGAGAGAGAGAGAGAGAGAGAGAGAGAGAGAGAGGGAGCAGAAAAGATAGTTGAAGGGAGACAGGAGAGGTGGGAGAGTTGTAGTATGAGAGGAGAAAAACGGAATGGAGGAGAAGAAATGCAGAGTCGAGAGGTGAGAGGAGAAAATCTGAATGGAGGAGAAGAAATGGAGAGCCTAGAAGTGAGAGGAGAAACGCAGAGCCGAGATTTGAGAAAAATGTCGAAGAGACTCTTATCTTGTGGGAGCAATTTTGAGATATTACTTTTTATTTGTTTGCCCTTCATTGACAAAACTTTTCCCCCTCCACTTTATGAAAAACGAACATAGCCTTGATGTTAGTTGATTAACAAAATTTTAAGATGGCTGCCCCTCCACTTAGAGAAATCTTTGGTTAGAAAAACTTTGAAATCGAAAATGAATGAGCAAAATATGCATAATGGTTAAAGTGGATATTCATATAAATGTAGAAGAAAACACCAAGGCCCCGTTTGTTTTTTGGCTAGTTACTTATCCTAGTAAATGCAATTACTTAGGTAAGTTTTTCATGGAAAACACTTATCCAAATGAGTGTATTTACCCATATTCATTTATTTCCCAAGTAAAAAAAAGGAAATGACTATTGTAGACACAAAAATCCATTATTAAAAGGGGTTTTTTGTCCCATTCACGTGTTGGAAACTTTCCCCCTAGGTGGGAAAGTTATTTACTCACCTAAGGTATCACTTATAGGAAGTGAAAATAAATCAGGTGCTTTAGCATATGATTTGGTATGGATAAGTTTTTATTGCTGATGGGTTCCATGTTTCCATAGTTGGCAAAAAGCTGTGTTTGGTTTGAAGGAAAAGGTAGGGAAAGGAAGGAAAGATAACAGTACCTTTTATATTGCATGTTCTTGAGTTGCATATTAATCTTCTTTTTGTGAATAATTTTAACTAAGAATTTAAATTATTCAATGACCTTTTTTTTTTACTATTGTGTTCTTGTAGGATATAGAACCAAAGAATTGAAGATGATTGGGAGTGGTTGTGAAGTGAATGAATTTTACCTTTTAAACGCACTTCCTAGAAATTATAGTTATTGCACAATTAACAATACTATGGATTAGTGTTTGTGAGTTGCATTCTCCTTTGACTTAATTGGTTGGGTCATTTAGGCTATGTTTTGTATGATAAAAAATATGAAAAAGAAAGTTGAGAAAAACTTACTTAAGGAATTAAATGAAACTCAACCTTATATATAAAATTCCTGAAGAACTATTGATTCTCTTTTAATTTTTATTAAACTGAATATAGCCTCATTTTTTTTCAAATTTTTATGAAAAACCTTTATGATATGAGAATGAATTATGACCATACTTTTTTTTTTTGGTAAAACAATTATGACAATACAATCCCCTTGTATTGGTATGTATTCTTAGTATGACACAGGGTTCCACTAGATTCCACGAAGTAGAAGAGGCTGGTTTCTCACTTGTCATCCTTATGAAAGAAAGACAATGATTTCCACATACTAGTATGACATAATGACTTCGCTACACAACAGAATCATTTGAGTGGAGACAAGCATTTGTTTTATGAAATCATACTTTTGGGTTCTTTGAAACCATTCATTTCTTCGCTTCAAATTTTGTTTCAATAAAATCTATTGAGTAAAAATTCTCTTTTATAATGGGCAAAGCTGGAAAAATGTTATGATTTTAATCAAATTTGATTGTAACTTTCCATCTCCTTCAACAATCAAATGCTTAACGGATCCAAACTAGAATAAAAGGGCCACTGCCCAATGTTGGTCCCAGCAGAGAGACTGGATTACACTCTCAGGCATTTTTTTTCACAAAGTGGCTGCTCTCAGACTTGAGCCTCTGTTATTATGCTTGCTAGCCAGAGAGAGAGGACACAAATATCTCTTCACCCAAATTTAGTCTTCCAAATTTGTTTTTCTTCTTGCTTGTCCTTGGTCTGAATAAATGACTTGAATGTCCATACCCCTAAAAGAGTTGCCTCGATTGGGGCAAGCCAGTAAACAAATATATGATCCTTGTTTATGTAACCCCGTTGAGCAAATGCTTGCCCTATGGCCTGCACAAGTAAAAAAAAAAAAAAAAAAGCAAAAATATAGATCATTTCGATGGACTGAAACATGAAAAAGAAGAAACTAATAATGGATATTTCATCAAATACTTACAAAAGCTGGGTTCATGCAACCACCAGTTAGATCAGAACCTAGTAAATGAAGAGCTAACCTGCAAATGCTAGATGTCCAGGTTTCTAAAAGGAAATTGCTGGAATGGTTCTGGGCAGCTTCAAGTGAGATTACAACAATTGCATAAGTGAGAACTCCTTCAATTAATGCACCTCGAAGGATGTCAACTTTCAAGAGAGGTTCATTTTCTATTTCAGGAAAAATCTTGGTGATAAGTCTAGCCCCAGTAACAGATCCAATTACCTGAAATTAAGTGCAAAATTGAGGGTCAAATTGTTTGTGGAATGACAAAGATGATATCAGATGGTGTGTGCTTCAAAAGAAAAGAAATAGTTAGGAAAAAGGTGGTCTTATGCATCAATTGTACTGAAAATATAGGAAAACGAATGATTTCTTTGGAAAATGGAGTTCTTCAGGAAAATAAATCATTTCCCTAATTTTTTTTTTGTTTTGCCTAACTTTGAAAACATATATGAATGGTTGAGAACTAGTATTTTTGAATTAATTAAGAATACCTAGACACCCAACCGATGGCGCTTCAGTTGGGCTACCCTTGCAAGGTGCTAACCAACGGGTCGGTAATGCCTTCTATTGGTCGTAATGGAGACTTGGGATTAAATCCCGCTGCACCTGGGTTGGGGGATGGTCTACCTCTATTGCGTAGCCCTTTCAAATGAAATCACAGAGAGAGACAGAGAGAAAGAAAGGCTACCCTATGTTGTATAGTCTATGAAATCAAAATAATAATAATAATAATAATAATAATAATAATAATAATAATAATAATAATAATAATAATCAGAAGGAACCAATGAAATAAATGCTTCTTGTTTCAATTTGCTTTCAAATTACCACTTCAGCAAAAATTAAAAACAAAAATACATTCTTATACTTTGTTTTTGCATTTCAAAGCAAAAACAAGTAGTTTTATTTGTATAAACAATACATGTTTTTTAAACCATTAATAAAAGGGTTTTAAAATAAAAACAAATTTTATAGAATAGAAATTATATGATAACCAGAAAACATGTTCTTTGATACAGAAATTCGAAAACACCATATCATGTTTTTTGTTAGTTTGAACAGTCTTTACAACCTTGCATTGGAAATATCTCCTATAAATATATATGATATTGGGACGGTGTGATATCAAATTAAAATATATACATCCAAGGTTAACCGAAAAAACCAAAACCAGAGTCCATATAATCCAATAATATATCCACACTCCACAAAACAAACCCACTTCACATAATTAACAAACAACTAAAAGAAAAGCGGTGTATTATTGAAGCCAATCAAAACTGCTTCAATCATAAAACAAAGACAACCCAATACCAAAAAGAACCGAATATAAGAACAACTCTAACAGAGAAACTTCAATAGGAAAGAACAGAAACCAAATTTACCGGCCCGATAGAAATTATCAAAAGCTAACCTGTGCAGGAATTCTTGCACTGATGCTCGATAAAGCCCTACTGGATTTCCCAGAAATGGAAGTATATAAAACTGTGAGGGGATTGTAACGCCCACCTCCCAGTCTCATACCCAACCACTCAGTAAAGAACATCCTCGAAACGTATAGAATACCTTTGATGATTTCTCCTCTGAATTCATCAGATTCTACCCCTAGAAACTTGTGCACAAAGAGCATGCTGAGAGTTCTTAACCATACAGACGTGAGAGCAATGATGAAATCCGACAAAAAGACTCTATTTCTGGCCATTAACGATCTGGGTTTTGTCTCTCTTTCTTTATCTCTCACTCACTGAGATTTTTTTCTTGTTTTGGTTGCATTGCATACATATATATATATGTGTGAGAAGGATGAGTTTGCCATGACGAGGAATCTGACATTTTGTGCCTTTTTCTTTTCCTAGTTGGTATTGATGTTGTTGTTCAGACGATAAACAAAGAGAGATTGTTTATTGTTTCCACAGTTCATGGCTCTTAGATTCTCCGCGACTAACATAAAATATGGAGGGAGAGAAGAGTTACGAGCGCCGCTGCGAGCCTGCGAATACTGCATCAGCAGTTCGGTCTATGACCCCACACGCGTCTACCAAGGGTAGACCTGTTCATGGGCTGGGTGGCCCGACGGGCCGGTCCGACTCCCAGACGGGCTTGAACATGCTTATAGGCCCACGGGTTTAAATTCGGGCTAAAAAGCCCGGTCCACAATAAATTCGAGCTGAGTTCGGGTTTTGTCAAAATAGTTCGGCCCGACCTAATATTAAACTTAAAATTAGTTGTGTGATTATGTCCATTTGAATAAATTTTTTGATTTAAGAATGTAAAATTGTGTTTTAAAATATAAAAGAAAGGGAAAAATACTATCTTGTAGTCCAATTGTTCATTTAAATAGAAAAAAATATTATCTGAATTTTTAATTCTAATTTGAATAGGGAAAATTGTTTTTTTTTTCAATTAGGTCGGGCTTCGGGCTTGGGCTCGGGTTTTGGGCTTTTTACCAGAGCCGGGCTTGGGTCCAAGTTATAGGCCCGTTGTCGGGCCGGGCTTGGGCTCGGGCCTAGTATATTTTCATTAGTGACAAGTGAAAGCCTGGCCCGAGGCCAGCCCGGCCTGGCCCATGAACGGGTCTAACCAAGGGGATGTCTTACTCGGATTGGGTTAGGCCGTAGCAATCGAGTTAAAATGGATTTTTGTGTTTTTTAATTAAAAAAAAAAAATTAGAGGAGGGGATGAAAAAGAAAAAAAAAAACATAGGGGGATATATACCACCAACTATGATTATAAAGCCATCATTGATTAGGTGGTTGAACTGTTTGACTCGAGAATCGGTCATTTATCGATCCAGTTCCGTTTTGCATCTTGTGTGGAAATTAAAAAAAAGGAAAATTCTCTATTAATATCATGTACTTTGGGTCTAGTGCCAGTTTAGCCCTCAAACTTTAAAACGTGATAATTTAGTCTGAACTTTCAAAATGGGTCAACCCGGTATCTACCGTCAATCAATCTGTTAATCAGTCATTAAATGGCATTTGAAAAGACACAAATGCTCTTCAAATGTCATCTATTTCTCTTTACCAACTATCCATACGATGACAAAAACTGAACAGTCCCAAATATTTATTTTTTATCCACGTTTGGATGGTTTAATAATGAAAATTAGATGATATTGGAAGGGAATTTGTGTCTTTTCAAATGCTATTTAATGATTGGTTAATATAGTAGGTATTAAATTGACACATTTTGAAAGTTTGGGTATTGATATATTTTAAAGTTCAATGACTAAAGTGGCATTAGGCCCAAAAAAAAAAACACTGAATCACTGAGTGAAGCACTACATGGACATTTGAACCGCTAAGTTGTTTGATCTGGGCAATGGTTTTTTAAGTCACTTTTAATTCTGATTATTTTTTATTTTTTGGAATTGTAAAAACATCACAGATAAATCATTTGGATTGAACAATTGAACCATTTGACCTACAAACTGGTTGACAATGTGACTCCAATTTTAGATCAGTCGTTAAAACCTTCAACAAACTACAACAACTGTAAGGGAGGCATGATCAAATTCACATATGTTAATAAGTTTTAACTTCTAATATTTATTGATTTACCAAAACAAATAGATATTTAATACATTGAGGTTATGTTGAATAAGATAACTTTAAAAATATAATTTGTAACTATTATATTTTTAATGGAAAAATTGCAAAGACCCCCTGTATTAGGGTCAGTGATAAATACCCCGACCCCTATATTTTCATTTGCAACAAAGACCAACTGAACTTTCAGAAAAGATTTTTATTTGGCTGTTTAAAACCTTTTAAATCTCAAAACGACCCTTTTATTATTTGTTTAAATAATTTTACCCTTTCACTTATACTTTGATAACCCAATAATTCCTAAAAATATTGGTTCTCGTATAGTTAAAATAGCCATAACATATATGTGTACATAGGTTCTTCTCTGAGGATGACGATAATGTATGTGTTTGGTTCCGTTTATGTTTATTGGATGAGCTTTTATTAGAAGAACATTTATCTGATAAACACCCACTTTAAACATCTTTTATTTTGTTGTTTGGTTAAGGTGTTTCAAGAAACACCCCTTTACAACTCAACACAATAAACATTTTTTCATTTCATGTTGTTTGGTGGGGCGTTTCAAGAAACAATCATATGGATGTTTCAGTGTGAGACTTTCACTTTGGTGTTTAGTATCCATTAGTCAATCCAACGGTCCAAATTACATGTGCTTGTATTTAAAGACCGACTTTTCCTCCTCTCTCTCTCTCTTTTCTATTTTGTTATTTCATTAATATTTTGTTAATTGGGTTAGGAGGAATTCCTTTTTCTTGCTAAAAGAAAATAAGGAAATGTATTATAAATTAACAGAGTTTTATATAAGGAAGTGTATTATAAATTAACAGAGTTTTATAAAACACCATTCCATATGAAATACTCAATTCTTACTTGGCCAAGCTCATCTGGATGCTTTACTAAATTTTATTTATCCATGGACCCTTACCCCCCATATCCTTTTTGATCAGGTCCAGCACTTGAATCCATTTCTTTAGACGGTTTTGCTCTACAGTCCCTTCACTGAGTCGGCATTTGCTATACAAGTGCATGAAAAGGGGAGGTACAAGCCCTGTATTTTTCACTTTCTTAGCACTCTTTAAGGCTTATGCTGCAGCCCTTGATGTCAACCCTGGGTGGCAAATACATTGCCAAACTATTTTGGTTGGTAAGTTTGAGTAAGATCTTAATTGATGCAACAAAATGTATATATCTAGAATGTGGCTGCTGATTATTTGATGCAACAAAATGTATATATCTACAAGTTGCAGAATTGTTTGATGATTTGCCTGAGAAAGACATGGTGGCATGGGCGGCAACTGTCACAGGTTATGCCCAAAATTGAAGGCCAAAAGGAAGCACTAAGATTTTTCGATGACTTGACCATTCAAAACAAACACAATCTAAAGTTGTGGCAGTATAACAAGTGAAATCAACTATAGCCAAAACGGATATGCTTCTCAGTCCAACTCTAACAACGATCAGGAAATGCAAGATGGCAGTGTGATAGATGCAATTAATGAGTATCACGATCAGGAAATGCAAGATGGCAGTGTGATAGATGCAATTAATGAGCATCTTTTCAGGCTCAAAATCAAAGAAGAAATATATGGTGAAGAGTAAAGGGTGAAAACGATAGAAAATGATAGATCTGTCTGCGGGCTCAAAGAAGAAAATGATAGATAGAGAACTTAGGAAAAAATAGAGGGAAAAATTGAAAGAATAGAAAACGATAGATCCATTACCTTGCCGACAAAGAATGACGTCCACTGCTCATCCGGGCTCCGGTGTCACTCCTCCGATCATCTATTCAGGCGGCGTCAAGTTTGCTCGTGGTCAGGGTTTCAATGAATGGAGAAACAAAAAGAAGAAAATCATTGGACAGTAAATCCGGGTTGCACTGGATCAAAACTTGCGGGTGCCACATCATACGACATGTAAGCTCCATGTCAGCTATGCGTTTCATGAAACGCACAGCCATTCCTCCAACGGTTATTTTTACGAAAGTCGATGAAGAAAAATGGGAAACGTTTATTGCCGTTTTTTTATTAAACACTGCCACCAAATAGTGATTCCGGCGCCAATAAATGTTTATTGCGCCAAAAGAACTGGCATTGAGGCGGCAGCATTTATCTGATAAACGTAAACGGAACCCAACATCCCCATACCTTCTTTAATTTCTGCCGATGTTTTAAAGGATGCAAATGATGTTTTTTTTGGTATCATCAAAGATTCTTCTCTATCTAACAACAATATAGTAGACAACTTTTCGCTAGTTAGATAGTGACAACAACTTCCAACAAAGGGTGATGCAAAGCATGGTTTTCAAAACTGGACCGGACTGAACGGTCCGAGAATCGGTTAGGTGATTGGTTCCGTTTTTCTCCAAAATTGAATTTTTTCCAAAAAACCGTTGATTTTATTAGAACGGGCTGACTGTTCAGTTTGAATGATCGGACCATTTGAACCAGGAACTAGACCCTTGACTGATTTGTTCTCTAGATCGGTTTTAAAAACGTTGATGTAGAGTTTTTATCAAATTGTTCTTGACGATATATTTTCTAGATTGGGGTTTAAGAGAAAATTAGAAAATAAACAAGAAATAGGCAAAAAGAAAAATGAATTTGCCCATTTTCATCATTTTGAAAATTTCATTTCACCCCCTTGATTTACGAAGAAGGGATTAGGCAATAGCATAATGAAGTAACAATTATTCCCTCAAAGAAATAAAACAAATATAAATAAATAACAGAAAAACTAAAACTAAATTAGCCACAAATTCAATTAATTAAATGTTGCACAACAGGAGTATAAATGTTATACCTTGTATTCATAATATTTAGTTATTTACCCTCTACGTGTGAGTTGATCTTTGACATACAATTACAATATTTATATCCCCGATGTGAAGAATTTACAATTGGGGTCATCTAATAAGGATTTTGCTACAAGGATAGACCATGTAGGCATTATGGTTTTCACTTACAATATTTCTATGGTTTTCACTTAACCAAATGTAGGCAACCCCCATGACAACAAGGATAGACCATGAATTCATGGGCCCCATACTCTATCATGAAATTTTTAACCTTGTGGGCCGAGCCTTGGGTTAAGTCGGGTCGTGCATCAGGCTAAAGCTATTTATTTAAAAAAATTAACAAATAACTTAAAATTTTAATTTTATATGAATTTTGTGTATAAAATTGCTTATATATACAATAGTTAAATAAATTAGTATAATAAAATTAAAAAATATTTATTTTATTAATATATTATATAGTATATATTATTATCCGCTTAATCGTGCCATGCCGTGTCAGCCCGTGGACCTAAAACCCCAAGCCCATTACGGCCCGCATGATCGTACTGAACCGGTCCAAATTTGTATCGGACCATGGGTGGCACAATCCGATTTACACCTCTAATTGAGACGACGGACCCATCCTCAATGTTGCAAAATGGATTTGCACCCTTTAAAAATTTTATTTTATCTCTTACTATTCCAATCTAGTATTTGACTTGTTTCTACGTGCATCTGATGTCAGTTTAGAGGGTGTTAAAAATGCATGTGTCACAGGTCGTTTGTAGTTCTGTAGTCACACTATGATCACTCGTTCATTGGATGGTCCCGAAAATCCAAACTCTTTCTTACCACCAAATATGTACTGTCCCTTGATCAAATTGAACGGAAAAAATGTTAAGTAGGCTCTCTCTCTCTCATCATTCTTGGTAGCATGCGACTCTGCTAGGTGAAATCAATGCACTTCAAAGCAATGGCACTCGACTCCTTTGCTCTTTCCCTCCACATGCTAAAGTAGTTGGATGAAAATGGATTTTTCGCATAAAGCATAATCCAAATGGAAGTGTTTCAAAGTTCATCTTATAGCTAAGGTCTATGCTTACGTTATGTTAGGTTTGAAGGAAAAGGTAGAGAAAGGAAGGAAAATGTAGGAAAATTTATACAAGGTTTGTAAAGGTTTTCTATACAAGGTTTCTAAAATTTTCCCTTCCTTTCCCTATTCTTTCCTTCAAACCAAACACAGTATTAGTGTGAAGGAGTTGATTACACAAACACCTTTAGTTTGGTTATGAAACCTGTTATTCTTCGAGTGATGTTACGTATTGCTCTTTCTCGTGGATGGGTTTTATGACAATTGGATGTTACTACAACTTTTCTACATGGAGGACTCTAGGACATGCTTTTTAGAACCGACTTGGAGACTGGACCGGTTAGGGGTCCGGTTATCGGGTCGAACGGTACAATCGTTCGAATTGAACGCTTGGCCCGTTCTAAAAAATATAAATATTAAAAAAAAATAAAAAATAAAAAATGGTTAAAACCATTCAAACGTTAACCACCCAGTTCAGCAGTTCACTGACCAAAATCAACGATTTTGAGGGAAAATCCAATTTTTAGGAAAAACAGAACCAATCACCTGAATGGTTCCCGATTTTTCCAATCCGACCGTCTGATCCGGTCCGATTTTGAAAACCATCCTCCAGGAGGAGGTCTATATGACTCAATGCCTGGTTTTGTTGATCTTCAGAAGCCCCGTCATGTTTTGGATCTTGCACAAAGTCTTGTATGGCCTTAAATAAGCTCATCGAGCTTGGTATTATAAGCTCACTAGCTTCCTTATTCACATTTGATTTCATTCTTCTATTGTGGATTCATCTCTTTTTATCCATCTTTCTAGCCATGAGACTATCTGATATTATCGTGATGAGTTCTCTCCTTTAGCCATTTCCAATCTCATCTCAGCTATGGGCATCAATTGTGTTTTCTATCAAAGATCTGACATTCATTACTTCCTTGGTATCAAGGTATCCCAATCCTCTATTCACATTCCTCTCTCTCAAAGAAAGTACGTTACTAAAATATGTAGAAATATACGTTGAGTTCCCTTTAATTTTTTAAAATGCCATATTAATCTTTATTTACTTGAAATTTACTCCATAAAATAATAGTAGTTATAAAATATGTGGAAATATACGTTGGGTTCCCTTTAACTGTTTCCTTGTAATCAATTTTAATGTTTTTTTAAAATTGAAATGGATTGATTTTCTTCCACATGGAAATGTAGCCTGGAGCTCAAATTTGAAAAGAAATCTCTAAATTCCTCCCAAAAGACTTTGTCATGCTGCAACCAAGGTAGCTACTTGTCTCAATTGTGTTGAGTCTTGGGCCTTTACCCACACCCTACCGCAAGGCATTACAACCGTATATCTGGAATATCTTTTATGAATGACAACAAATAAGTACAGAGATGTTCTTCGTGTACAATTATTATAGTATCATGTGTGGTAGGGTGTCCATACATAACGTGTTGCAGATAGCATAGCCGAGTTCACTTGAGTGAAGTTGGCGACCTTTAGCCCGAGTCTTCTATAGAGACTCTCCAAATGATCCTTAATGCTGTGTTTGGTTAAAAAAAAAAACAAAAAAAAAGGTAGGGGAAGGAAGGAAAAAATAGGGGTGAATAAATAAAACTGAATTGATTGAAACCGAATAAAAAAATCGGTTAATTAGATTGGTAAATTCGGTTTTGGCTAATCAATATAGAAAATCAGAACCGACTGATATATATATTTCTATATTATATATATATTTATGTATATTATATATATTATAAATTAATAAATATGCATTATATATTTATAATATATGATATATAATTTATTCTTTAAAATATAATATTTTAATATACTTATATATATTTTTATAATATATTGTAAAATTTAAAATATCAAAAAATTAACAAACCAAACCGACAATTAACCGAACCGATCAACTTATTAACTGATTGGCTTTGATTTAATTTCCATTACCGATTTTTCAAAGAAACCCACGATTTGATTAACCAAACCGTGAACACCAATAAGCTCACAAGTGCGTGCTGTGACCGAACAGACGTAACCTCCCTGCCACTTGACAAATAATAATCTCTTCTTTCTTAGCAAGTTCTCCGTCAGAAAATTTATTATATTCAATGACTAAATATTTGTCGGAGAGAGACTGGGAATAAATCATTGAGCATCTAGCCTATCCAAATGGTCCTCCAAGGATAGTATATAATGCATCAACCTTAATATTTATTTTATTGCATCAACCTTCTTTAAAATAATAATTATATCAGATGTACAAGTTTAACTACTCTTCCATATTAAAATATCTATTTCCATTTATCAAATTGCATCAACCTACAATAGTTGTTAATTGATAGAACATGCATTATAGTACTGCTGGGTATAACGTACAAATTTGTCAAACTTGTACATTTGATATATCTAAATATTTGGGCTTTTATTTCATGGATGTAGACCCCAATGATATAGAAATAAATGAAGATTATAAAAAAGAAAATTATTTTAACAAAAAAAATGTAAGAAGAAAACTAAATGAGATGAAAGTAAATCAGACATCAAATTGTCTCCATTCTTGCAGAGCCCAGTTTTCCTACTCACTTTCTCTCTGCCCACAGTGCATTGCAGCCTCACATGGCTGTAATTATTGTCTTGCATTATTGTTTTGTGGTTTAGATAATTGCCTAACTCTATCTTTATATTTTAACAATTTACTTGCACCACATTTACTGTTTCTGATAATTGACATCACTATCAAGTGTTAATGGAAAGAACGAAATGTTAAATTTGTTTTCTACTATTTTTTATTTTTTTTAAATAAAACCTAACAGATGAAAACTTTCAAGAAGATAGGAAGCAAATTGTTGTTCTGTCTCTGTCACCGTTTTTCGTCTCTATCTTCGTTTCCATCTCCATCTTCGTCTCTATCTTAGTTTTCCATCTCGTCTCCGGCTCTGGCTCTGCTTCCCTCTCCATTTTCTGTTTTTGTTTTTACCTCCGTTCCTGCCTCCATCTCTACCTCTATCTCTATTTTCCGTTTCAGTTCTAGCAATGCATGATGCTCAAAACAATAATATATCTTGTGCTCATGCTTTTATTGTTGTTTCACGCTCTCTCAACTTAATTGAATCCCAATTTTCTGATTATTCAGTCAAGGGCTTCGATTCCAAGTTGGTATTGCTCTCTCCCTTATTTGACTCCGATTGGAACAATTCCGAAGATGACACAACTGCAACAGCTTGAGAGGAACCCAAATAAAAAAGAAACCGCACCATGCCACCATTTTGCATTTTCGATAGCTAAGTTCAAAAGTAGCAACTATCGCCTCTGTTGGGAATTGGGGTCATTGAAACTTAGAGAAGAAGCTCTGAGGCATGTCTGAAGACACTGTCTTTAGAACGTTATTTACCATCACTCAGTTTCACTGAATTTGTTATTGAGTTATAGGCAAATCTGTTCTCAGGACACAACATAGCATTGGGCAAGAATCTGCAACCAACAAAGTTGAAGCTAAAGAAACCTTCTGTAATTGGATTGAGAGAGACAAGAGTGATTTTCGAAACTTATGTGTTCAAATGTTTGATTCACGCTCCTTAAATAATTAATTGATGAAACTTGGATTGAGAGAGACAGGACGGACTGGTTCCCGATTTTTCTGATCCGACCGCCAGGTCCAGTCCGGTTTTGAAAACCATGATTAAATGTATAGTCTCTAGTGAGAGAAATATGACAAACCAAAAGAGAAATATTACGTGATAGAATCTTGAGATAACTTCGCCTGACAGATAGGAATGGGAACTTTATTTATCACGAGACCCACCTTTATTGAAAAGAAAATGGAGAAATGTTGGTCAGCTTTACCCCCCCTAATCAACCCTAACCTTAACCCTACCTAAAATCCCTATACCGTTAGGCTTGGGTTGGGCCCAATCCAACTTCCCTCCCATTGTGATAGGATATTATACACTTCCCAGGTCATTCCAGTTTCTTCAACAATCATTGACACAACAAATTTCAGTTCTTAGAGCTACAACAATTAAAGGGATTACAACTAAGGCTACAACAGATTTGGACTCCTATAAATGAGTTAGGCAAAAATGAAATTCCAATGCAAGAAAATGAATCTCCTTATTCTGATTTAATTTTTCTATCTAGTTTTTCCTCTTTCTTTTCCTTGATCTGAATAAACAACCTGAATGTCCACACCCCTACAACAGTTGCTTCAATTGGGGCTAGCCAATAAACAAATATAAGCTCCTTAGTTGTATGATCTCCTCGAGCATAAGCCCTTCCTATAGCCTGCATAAGTAAAATATAATTAATTAACAATATTGAAACTTGTAATATCGAAATCTAGAAAATGGAAAAATGCTGCCTCATAACCATTGATCTTTCCATGGTTTTCAAAACTGGATCAGACCAGACGGTCAGACCAGAAAAATCGGGAACCGGTCATTCGATCAGTTCCGTTTCACCCTAAAACTGTATTTTCGCCAAAAAACATTGATTTGGTTAACAAATCGTTGATCGATTGATCGAATTGTTGAATCGTTGACCTAGACAATGATTTTTGGCCATTATTTATTTATTTATCATTATTTTTTTTGTCAATATAGACCATCCATTCAAACCGGACAGTTGGACATTTGACCAAAAAAAACCGATCCCCTGAATGATTCCCTATCCAGTTCGGTTTTAAAAACCTTAGATTCTTTCAAATTACTTACAGAAATAGGGTTCATGCATCCACCGGTCAGACCAGAACCAAGTATGTGAAAAGCTAGCCTGCAGATGCTATATATCCATGTTCTTAGAAAGAAATTGTTAGGGTGATTCTGAGTAGCTTCAAGTCTAATTACTATAACTGCGAATGCCAGAATTCCTTCAATTAATACACCTCGGATCATGTCAACCTTCAGGAGTGGTTCATAGCCTATATGAGGAAAAATCTGAAGGATAAGATTTGATGCAATAATAGCTCCCATTACCTGAAATTAAGTCCAAAACTTAGTAAAATCGAATCCACTATTTCAAAATTTAGTAGACCAAATGATTCAACATCTTTGGAAGAAGTTTTTTTTTTTTTTCAAATATCAATCTTTACTTCTTTAGTGTGTAAGCTGTTGTATAATTTCTATGTAACTTAATTTTAAGAAAACACATATCCATTTATGAAGAGAATACAGCGTATTTCCTCTTGCATCAAAAGCAGCCTTTCCATAATTGTTTCATGTTATTTATTTAGATATTTGTTTATTTATTTTGTCTTGGGGAATTGGATGGTTATATGGGAACTAAATAATCTCTAGTGAGATTGAGGATTTTATTAATAAAAAACACCACCAGCTGTTCTTCAAGTAAATTATTTCTTAAAACAAAATACTATTAATTAGACAATTAATTAAGTGTGATGTTAAGTCTATGAAGTTTGGTTCTTCTTTAATGAAGTTGTTACGTACGTTCCTTGAATTCCTGGTTGAGGCCGGCTCCATGACCTAATCCTTGGTCTGTTAGGTATTTTGGTCCATGACCCAATCCGTTTTTATATATTTGGGTCCCATTCCCATATATATTGCACCTGTTTCTAGAGTTCTATACGAGAGAAAACAAATTTAAAGAGAAGGGTTTTAGGTGTAAAGGGGGTTAAGGTTTGTGAGAGGTTGTTCATATTACTTAATACTCTATAGTTGTTATATTTGGGTCCCATATAATTAAATTATTAAAATATGTAGAAATAAGATTAATAAGAAACATACTTTTCGTTCCCTTTTGTAAAATTCCATATTAATCTTTATTTACTTGAAATTGACTCGATAAAACAATACTAATTGTAAAAGAAGAAGGGAAAAATCCATCTTTCCTACATGCTTTATCATCCCAATTCAAAAGAATATATGAAGAGAAATAAAAGCATCTTCTACTTCCAAGAGACCCACCATAGAACGGCCATCTCTTACTATCAGTCCCTATTATCTGATCCTTAAATAAATTGTTTTTTGCTGCTATTAGTTCAAATATGTCATTTTGTGCCATTCATTCTATAAACTTAGAAAGTAATTATTTTTATTGTCTCTGTCTTTGAATGGGTCAAAACCGAGCAAGTTATGTTATTTCTCCCCCTCCTTTTTCTTATTTGACTTTGTTTCCTTGTAATTAATCTTAATGTTTTCCAAATTCAAATGGATTTGATTTTCTTCCACATGGAAAAGTAGTCTAGAGCTCAAGAGAAATCTCTAAATTCCTCTCCCAACCCTTTATTCATGGAAAAAAAATCTCTCCCAAAAGACTTTGTCATGCTGCAACCATCCACTAGGGTCGTATTTGGTTTGAAGGAAAAAGTAGGGAAAGGAAGGGAAATCTATACAATGTTTGTGGTTCCCTATATTTCTCTTTCTTTCCTTACATTTTCCTTCAAACCAACCATAACCAAGAGGTATTCAACACGATCAAAACAACCAATGCAAAGTAAGATATAGAAACATGGACATTGGGATTGAACATGTGATCAATCGAATGGTTTTCTATTTGATGTATAGTCTAGATTGGTCATAAGAACCCTCCACAAGGAAAAAATAGATTAATTCGTGTAGAAAAGCTAGCTACTTGAGCCCGGGGCTGCTACTCACACCCTACCATAAGGCAGTTTAGCCATACATCTAAAAGTATCTTCCATGAATGACAACATACAAGTACAGAAGATGTTTTTGGTGTACAATTATAGTATCTTGTGGTGAATGACCTTTAACCTGAGTCTTTTATAGAGATTCTCCAAATGATCCCTAATGCTGTGTTTGGTTTGAAAGAAAAGGTAGGAGAAAGAAGAGAGGGTAAGGAAACCTAAGGTTTTAAAAACCGGACCGGACATATGGATCAACAGTTTGACCTTTCGGCTAAAAACAGCTTTTGGCCCAAGAGCAGTTTTAGTTTAGGGTGAAGCAAAACTGATTACCTGACTGATTCCCAGGTCAACTGGTCCAACCATTCAGTCCAGTTCAATTTTTAAAACCATAAGAAAACCTATACAAACCTTGTATGGGTTTCCCTATCCTTTTCTTTCAAATCAAACACAGCTTAAGGGTTTAACTTATTTGTCTTCTCTTTCTTGCTGTGACAATGGTCACATGCAAATGCTAGCGTGTTCATATTTTATTGAAAGGTCACAAGGACAGTCACAGCAGAGGTAAACTCCTTGCTACCTGCCAAATAATAATCTCTTCTTTCTTATCAAATTCTCCATCAGAAAAATAATTATTATTTTCATGACTGGTATTTGTCGGGGAAGACTTGGATTACAAAGTGGGACTTAGAACTGATTTGAACATCTAGCCAATCCAAATGGTCCTCCTGGGGTGTACAGTTCAGAGTTGCTTTCTTCCATATTAAAATATATCTTTTTTCCATTTATCATAGTTGTTAGTTGATTGAACATGCATTGGAGTGCTGGGAACAGCGTACAAGTTTGTCAAACTTGTGCGTTTGATATATTTAATGAAAAGTACATTACAGCCAACTGTAGAATTCTAAATTCCATTGGAATTCTATATAATTCAAAATGATAAATACTCACACCCTAAAACACCAATACCCGCCTGTGAATTGACATCAATTCCAATCTGGCATCTACCCCAATTGTACAATGGGGCTAAGAATTCTTATGGTGTGTTGAACAGTCATTCTTCCATTTTAATATTTGGGCTTTATTCATGTGAATGGGTGTAATTCCCATTGACATAGAAATAAATGAAGATTAATTAAAAAGAAAACTACTTAAAAAAAAGTAAGAAGCAAACCAAATGAGATGAAAGTAAATCAGGTATATATATTGTCTCCATCCTTGCAAGGTCTAAGTTAATAAACAAATACAATTAAGACAAGATCATTAAAGCTATATATGCTTAGATTGATAGAAAATAATAAGAGAAAAATAGAAAGTCGAGGAAAAATGTGAAAGGAATTATCTGAAATTCCTTAATAAGAGTGGATCTTGGGTGGGATTGATTTAGCAATCTTTTTTTTTGCTTCATGGAGGCTACACAAGGAGGGGTTGCCCATCCCCCTCACTTAATCCCCCAACCCTGGTGGGGTAGCAGGATTTGATCCCCGGTCTCTATTCCAACGAGTCAAAGATCCTATGAATTGAGCCACCAACTAGGAGCAGAGCTAGGGGGAACCATGGGAGTCATGCTCCCTCCTTTGCTGGAATCCGAATCAAAATCTTTTGGAATTAGAATCAGCCGGGATAGTCTATTCCCATAATCTGTTTGATTCATACAGGAATAGGAATGAAAATTGGAACCAACAGGAATGGAATTTCATTCGACCCAAGGGAGGGGCAGGGAATGGTCATACCCTCAAATGGGAAAATGCCAATCCACCCAGAATGGGAATAGGATTCCGATTCTGCTCAACTAAACAGTTAGAACCGGAATAGCCCATTCCAATTCTGATTCCTAACCCCTAGTAACGGGGCCTTAATTTCCTTGACAACTTTCCCTATTTGTTAATTAAGAAATTTCACTCAACTTCTATTTGTTTCTCTTTTATTTTCAAAACTGGTACCCTATTTGCATGCACCAAACAAGTAGCGCACCTAAGTTTTAACTTGAATAGGAATTTTTTTACGAATAATTGAATAGTTATTTTATTATTACATTTTTTTTCTTTAAAAAGACCTTTCTATACTCTTAGTTTGTGACTTATGGCTTGAGCAAAAAAGTATTCCATTTTGACATTTTGACAAGTTCAATAAAATTTAATAATGAGCAATAATTCTTCGTCACATAATTAAACATTTTCTGGGTACCACTACCAGTAGTTCTATGGTAGCCATAGGAATGTAAATCTTGCACACTCAGGCTCTTAATGTTGCAACCCACAAGGCCACAAACATACACAGTGCATCATTTACAGCCTCTTAAGGCTTTCTCTTCTCTCCCAGAAGCTAAAAGCTCTGGGTTAAGGAACACCAAACTTCAGAGTTCAGAGCTTATTGAGAAAACATGAGAATAATAAATGATCAACCATATCTGCTGGGATCATCCAAGAAAACAAAAGCCAGAATTGGCATATATAAGCCATTAATGTCCACACTCAACAAACAAAACCCAATTCAGAAAACGAATTACTGAAAGAAATTAAACCAATAAAAACAAGACTCAAATTGAGCAACAAGTTAACCATCATTCATTCATTCAACAAGTTAATCATATCAAATCCATGCAAGAATCAACAGAAACCCAATGAATTTAATTAATCTATAAAAAAACATAGAAACATGCAGCTAACCTGAGCAGGAATTCTTGCACCAAGAGTGAACAAGAGCCTACTGTGCTTCCCAGAAATGGCCTGAGACAACACTGTGAGAGGATTATAAGACGCACCTCTCAATATCTTACTCAACCATCCATAAAAGAACAACCTCAACACGTATAGAATGCCCTTGATTATTTCTCCTCTGGGATCCGACTTAAACCCTAGAAAATTGTTTACAAACAGGCTGCTGAGAGTTCTTGACCATACACAGATGAAAGACATGAGAAAATCCGAGAAGATCACTTGATTTCCGGCCATTGTTGATGTTTGTTGTCTTTCCTCACCAAGACTTTTCTTTCTTTGGCTGCATAAATAGCCAAAGAAGAAGAGTTCCTTGACGTTGAATCTGCCATTTTATGCCTTTTTCTAATCCTTCTTGCTTTGGTTTTCAGACTTGTTGACCAGTGGGAGACAGAGCTCCAATTGACTGGTTATAAGCAAGCTTGCCAGTTGTCAACAAGGGCCACGTCGTTGATTGTTTAGTCGTATGCATGTGATATTAGGACTGGGAAATGTTACAATGAGGGTACCCTATGATAATCTGTCTGGACCCATTATCCAATAGGTCTCGCCTAAGAAATCATCACAAACACTGTCAAGATGAGATGAGTTTTGGCTTCCGCTTATTAGTATTTGATTTGTCTTCAAAACCGAAAAATAGTTGATAAACATTTTGCTATAATTTATTAACAATTAAGCACTATTAGGTGCCATCTCATCAAAACAATTAAGCATTTATATGAAACTTTCACATGCACGTAAATCAAGAGCAAAAAGTTATCTATAATTAAGCATACGAAACCCTATAATAGAACAAATGCTGATTTGGTGATGATATACCACCATTTATTTGATAAATAAACCATACCAAACACTACTTTAATCTAGCCATCAGATGTCTAAGCTAGTTAGGTGGTCTATTAACTCTGTGTTTGATTTAAAGGAAAAAGTAAGGAAAGGTAAAGAAAGCTTTAGAAATCATATATAAGTTTCTCTCCCTTTTCCTTCATTTCTCTACTTTTTTTCCATCCAACCAAACATAACCTAATAGAATCTGGTCTTTGCTTTGGAAAGGTATGGCTGAGATCATCCAATCCTACTGAATGTGGGTGCAAACAATCTATAAGATCTGCTCTATGGTGGGCCCTTTCTCTTTACTCAATTGGGTTTGATTATCCTGTGCTCTTTGTGTGAAAAGAAAGCTATTTGATCACCAAACAAAAGAATCCTGCATCCAACAAAAGTACCTCCTCCAACCACCTATGAGGCTGAAGTTTGAAGAGAAAATATATAAAAGTTTTGCCCTTTGTGCTCTACAATGGCCGACCTGATTACAACCCCTATTAAATTATGCAAAAGAGAAAATGGATGAAGATTTCCAATTGTTTATTTAATGCATCGACCATTTGTAGAAAATTCTATGTATGTAAAGAGACATATAACCTAACCCTGTAACACCTATCTTCTCTTGAGAAAGTTGTCATGTTAGGGGACATTGTAAAGGCTATATGCAGGTAGAAATAGTATTTCTTACCTTGTTGTGAAAGGAGAACTATAAGAATGGGATAATCACTTAAACTTTCCCTTTTTTTACAAATAATTGAACATAGTATATCTAAGATTTTAAAATCCTATTCTTGTTCAAGGAAATTATCCTTTATAGGAATGGCGCAGGGTGAGCCGGGGCCAGTTTTTGCCTACCCTCATCTCTGCCCCATACTTTGGTCCAATCCGATCCAGTCCAATTTGAGTCCATTATAAATGGATCAGATCAAATCCAATCCAATGAAGGTTTTGAAACAATTTGGACTGGTCTAATTCAATATTTGGATCATTCAATCTGTTCAAATTCATTATGATTTAGATTGGTTTCAACCCAAACCCAGTCCATTTGCACATATATCTTATCTTATATCAATGGATCAAATATTGGTTTAATCCAACCCAATCCAATATAAATTTGTTACAGATGGAACAGACCTAATCCAATCTAAAAAGTATTTTGGACCAGATTGGTCAAATCCAATGTTTTATTGGCCCGTTCAATCCGTCTAAATTGATTTTGGGCTGAACAGGGTCCAATCCAAAACCGGTCCATTGACACCCTTACCCATACCCCACGAGAAATAGGGATCCCCAAATTTATCCTGCCCCGCCCCATCCCACCCCAACCCCATTCAAGTGAATAAAATATTATATAATGTTATAGGTGTCATATTATAATATTTATAAATAAAATAAATTAAAATTTCACATTATATTATACACATATCATAACATTATCTATTTGGGCAGCCTCCGGGTGAGGTGGACCCGGGTCACCAAAGTTTCGGGTTTTTTAAACAGAACCCATCCCGAACCCGATCAGTAGTAAAAAAATCTGCCTCGACTGGGGCAGGGCAAATAGGAGCCCCGAGTCAGATTGCCATCTCTAATTTAAATGGGTTTCATTACTCACTTCAATGAATGAATAACAAAGGTTAAGTTGTAGTTGAACTTGAACCTCCATTATTAGTAGAAACCCACCCTATATATGCTCAGGCAATCTGAATAGAGAACAACTAAGGTTTACTATGTATGCACATTTACAACATGACCATATATACTAATAATTTGAATATGTGCTTGCATATTTATTTGAAAAGTAAAGAGAGATTTTTGCAAAGGTCAAAGTATAGAAGAGATTTCAGCATTTATCAGAAAACACGGGGAAGTTTAAGCAATTTTCCCCAAAAGAAAATGAAAGAACAGGATGTAAACACAAAAAACACCCAAAAGTTATGGTTCAGTGTTTTTGTGATTATGTCCATGGATGATCTTTTTGAGACTAACTATTTTTAGTTCAATTGGTTTTCAACCCTGGCAAACAAGCTTAGTATACATAGAGATCACTGGATCAACTCAAAAGCTTAGTATAAAATAGGGGTATTTGACATTTTGAATGTTTATAGGTCTGAAGTAAAATTCAAAAATCTGCATTAAGCTTATTCGTACTTTTTCATATATAGGGGCAGAACTGAATAACTTATTGCTTCATCTTTTAATAGATAAAATTAAAAAATTAATAGAGTATTCAAGCATATAGTAATCGATTCAATTTCAGCTTCGGCCATTAAGTGACTTATACAACCTCTTAAATAAAAAGAAATAATTCATTCAATTCAACCACTTCAGCTGTTCTGAAACTGCCTTTTGAAAACACATGGTTATTAAATGATGAAGCCAAGAATACATCCAAAATGATATTCATGCCTAATGTCTCGTACATAACGAATTTATTACATTTCTCACGTAAAAAGTCTATCAAAATCTGTCTTGGTCTTCTCCTGTCACCTGCCACTGGCTCTACAAGTTCACTCTATTTCGTATATGTAGCTCTCTGGTAATTCAATTTTGTCCCACGATGTAGGTCTCATCTTACTTTAACCATACAATTAGGGTTAGAAGTTTAAAATATATATCAAGGTTTTTAACCCACCGTTGACTCGGATGCTTGAACTGTTCGAACTGTTACTCGTTTAATTTTTTGGGTCTAGTTTTCATAAAACCTGGAATTTGTTAAAAAACCATTGACAAGTCAACGAATTGGATGACCCAGATGGTTGAACTGTCAAACCGGCAATTTGGTAAGTGGGCAACGGTTCAACTGTCGATCTATACTTTTTAGTCCATTTTTTAGGTTTAAAAATAAAAAAATTCCCCAAAAGTTCCAACTCGAGCCCCCCCCCCCTTCTCTTTTTACATGTTTTCAGTTTTTCTCTTTTTTTTTGCATTTTTGGATATATATTTTTCGTAAATATTAAGCATTTTTTATAAGTTTTAAGATATTTCAGACATTTATTTAGCTATTTATAATTTTATATCATTTTCTAGATATTTATACAGGTTATATATATATATATATATATATATATATACACATATGTGTATATAATATATCATTTTTTAGTATTTTAATTATGATATCACTGGACTGGACCATTTGACCCGCTCAGTCGAACTGGTGACCCACGACCCATTGAAAAAACCGGGTCATCCTTTGGGTTGATTTTAAAAACATTGGTATATATGGTTCTGTCATTAAGATTGTGTTTGATTTGAAGGAAAAACTAAGGAAAAGAAGAAAAACCTTTATAATTTCTCTCTTTCCCATCATTTCCCTATTTTTTCCTTCAAACCAAACATAACATAAGACTATGTTTGGTTTGAAGAAAAAAGTAGGGAAAGGAAGAGAAAAGTATCAAAACCCATATAACGTTTGTAGAGATGATCAAAGGAATTGATTGATAGTATGCCATAAATTTTGGGATAATTTGTGGCAATGGGACTACCGAGGGAGCGTGGGTCAATTTGGGTGGGCTTGGATTGAGAACTTGTCAATATTGGATGGCTCGAAAGCCCGGGCCCGATACATATGTGAATTCTTCAAATTCAAATTCGGGTACCCGACTTGCTCCTCTTCAGTAAATATAATTGCAATCTTGGTGATTTGGAATATGGAGGCCATGTCGTCATCTATATAAGATGGTTAATCATGATTTACATTAATTGTGTTATAATCAAATGAAAGAACTTATTTGTCAACGCCTTTATGAAGATGGGAGCAATTTGGTCATTTTACAAAACTCCAAGTACTCTCACCAGCTTTCCTAATGAAATGATGCTTTATGGCAATAACCTATGGAACACTAGATTCTTGGCAATTGCAGATTTGTTTTTGTTTTCACAGTATACGATTGTTCTGTTTTTGTTTGAGGTATTCCAATTTTCTTTTAATTAGCTAAATGGCTTGACTTGTAATGCTTATCACACTAATATACTTTACTCAGGGTCCGTTTGATTTATAATTGGAGTCGGAATTGGAAAAATCCATTTTTATATTTTGTTTGATTCATATAAAAATAGAATTTCATTCTCAAGGGAAGGGCAGAGAATGGTTATTCTTTCAAATGAGAGAATATCATTTTAGCAAGAATGAGAATGAGATTCCAATTTTGTCCAAACAAACAGTTGAAATCGGAATAGCCCATTTCAATTCTGATTCCAGACCCCTATTCCTGCAAATGGGCCTCAATTGACAACGAAACAATTGTATTTTACTTTATTGATGCCTAAAATAAAATTCTTTGCCGATCGAAATTGAAAGCTCAGCACCTATAGAAATAATTAAATTGATCTGGTATTCTGGTGTCTGATGGGGATGCACTTAATGTTATTAATTCATTGTTGGAAAAGCAATGTTTTAAAAATCGACTCAGTACCGGAGAAGCTTTGGCCACCGATTTTTGTGTCAATATTTCAATTGTCTATTTTGAACAACATTTTAAAAAAATGACTTAGAAATTGAACCGTTATAGGCACCAGTTTCTGGGTCAACGGTCCGACCGTCCAGTTTGAATAGACAGCCTATTCTGACAGTAAAATTAGAAAAATAAAAAATGTGGTAAAAAATCATTGAACGGGTCAACGGTTTTTTACCAGATTCTAGGTTTTGGGTAAAAATAAACTGATTACCAGATTCTAGGTTTCGGGTCAACGTTGATTTTGAATGAGTGGTCAGTTAAATTAAAGGTAAATTGCTGAAACCTTCCATTATCTTTCATTCTTTCAGACATAGTTGCAATTAGATCTCTTTGTTATAACTCTCTAAGAAGAGGCATGAAAATATTCAAAATACTCATGCAGTTGCTTTTGACCAAAATGTTTATTTTTCAAAATTTTCTTTTCATATGAATTGATAGTTCAAACCCTTCCAATCTCTTTTGTGAATTAGATTTATTTTTCAAATTTGCCCTTGATATCAATCGCTCAAAGATAAAGTTGTAACTTTAAATTCTTTATTTTATTGTTGTTTATAAAGTTTGTATTATTGTTTTTCTTTTGTAGAAACCGACCTCAACAGTAATTGCATGGGTATTTTGGACATTTTGGTGCCTCTTGTTAGAGGATTCTAACATAGGGGGTCTACTTGCAATTGCGTCAGAAAGTTCATGAGAGGTAATTGTAATTGTCAAACTATAGGGGAGGTTTCAGAAATTTATCCAAAATTAAAAAATAGTTAAAATAAAAGAAAAACAGCCAATAACCATTGTTTGGGTCAAACGGGCTGGCAGTTCAACTGCCCAGATCATCGGGTTGCTAACAAAGTCAATGGTTTTTGGTCAAGAAACAGGTTAAGGGTGAAATAGAACTAGTTGCCTAAATGATTCCCGGGCCAAATGGTCTAACCATCCATGACGGTTCAAAAGCCATAGAGGAAAATGCTCACCCAATGTTTTTAAACTGCTGTTGACCTAGACAGTCGGCCCCGGAATCATCCAAGCAACTCAACTGATTCCGTTTCACCATCAACTTGGTCCTTGGCCAAAAACCGTTGATTTGGTCAATGACCCTCTGGCCCAGGTGATCGAACCATCAACCTGTTCAACCCGTTTAACGATTTTAGGTCATTTTTATTTTAACTATTTTTTTAATATTTTATTTTTTTCAATTAAATAGATAAACTATTCAATTTCAACTAAAAGGTCAAACCGTCAACCCAGTAACCGGTGGACAGAACAGCTCCGATTCCTGATCAGTTTTTAAAACCTTTGTGCAGTTATGCTCAAGTACTCACCCTCGTTCGCGGATAAGAAAGATCATAAGCGAATGTAGGTGAAGAATGGCTCAAATTCTCAACTGCTCTTTTTTTTAACTCTTCTAACATGTAATACTTATTGAGTCATTTCTCATATATACACTTGGTCAGTGGTTCCAGTTTCATGGAAGATGTACTCAACTCTGATTGTATTTGGAGATTTACAAACAATGAATTTAATTAGGGGTGAGCATTATTTAGTTAAAATCGAAAAATTAAATCAAAATTTTTGGTTTTGATTTTTTTAGTTTTTGATTATTTTGGTTTAGTTATTTCAGCTTTGTAAAATTCCGGTTTTGGTTTTGGTTTTCAGGTTTAAAAATCCGGTTAACTAAAAAAAACTGAATTAATCGAACTTTATTGTCTATAATATATATATATATATATATATATATATAACATATAATACATATATAATATGTATAAAATATATTTTTTAATATATAATATATATTAAAATATACATAGTGTTGAAATTCGGTTTTAACCGAAATAACCAAAAATCACATAAAAATTTTTGGTTTTTCAATATTTTGGTTTTAATTCAATTTTTCATTTAAATTTTCAATTTTTAATCAATTTAATCGTTTGCTCACCCTTAAATTTCATTGTCGACATCTTTGACAAAGGCGTTTTGACTAAAAATAGGGTATTTCTTCATTGATAGGTTTCATAGGGTTTAGTCGTAGGAAGAAAAAGAGAGATACAGTAACCAGTAAACCACTTTTGACGTTGCTCCATCAGGTGTGGCTTCAAGGAAAATCCCTTTCGCACATAGACAATCGAGACTGACTGCATCATTTTTGAGCCAAGAGTTCTAAATTGGAATGGGAATGGGATATTCCAATTCCAACTGTTTGGTTGGAATGGGGGAATGGTCATTCCCTCCCCTCCCTTGGGGAATGAAATCTCATTGTGGCTTATTCCAATTTCCATTCCAAATCTTGTCTGAACCAAATAGATTATGGGAATCTGATTTCAAAAAAATTGTGATTCTAATTCCGATTTTCATTCTAGCTATGAACCAAACCTTTACTGTAAGTAAACAATAGAGTAACGAAATCATATTTTAAGCTTATTATCTTCTGGTGAGTAAATCTCCATTATGTAGTGCATGCCTATATGGATTTATCTATGGATGCAAAATGGTCAGATTAATCCAAATCAAGGTATATCCAAATCCGATCCGATCAGATCTCACTCATACTGATTTGGATTTGAATTCGATAAATGTTGGATATCCAAATATGATCCAATCATATTTAATTTTTTTAAAAATAATAAATTATTAAAAGAAAAGGAAATATAACAGTTTAAATAATGAAAAACAAAATATAAAAATATTTTCCAATTATTTTCATCATATATATGCATGCTTTTTATAAAAAAAATAATTAATATAAAAAATTACAATATAAATAACATATTTATAAATAAATTTTATATATATATATATATAATCGGATTGAATCATGATCTGATCCATTTGCACCCCTAGCTAGATTTATCGTTTATATGATAAAAGGCGAATTAAAAGGCCTATACACTTTCATACTGCTCATAGGGTGTCAATGGGTTTGGCTTCAACCACCGTTGCATGCACTCTCTTAAACAAATAGAGTGCCCATGGTGGTGTTTGGAACCATGGGCGTTTATTCAATAAACGCTGCCGTATAGGCGCCACTTCAGCATTTAGCCCATCATGCCGATCCGTATGCATAGTGACTTACAAAGGTAGACATCGATTTATGTTCATGCCTACCGTTGGGGGAAGCTTCACTTGAGCGCTTTCCCCAATGGGTAAACGTTTATTCATTGTTTTGCTAATGTGGTGCCTAATTGTCAATAAATGATTTCATTATTACTTTTCTCGATTTTGTAAACAAATCAAATACAAATATTTAGTGAATAAACAAAAGTTATACCAAACACATACCATATCAGATACAAACCATCTTCAAGTGGTGTAGTTCATAGGAGGACTCTTTTAGTTTTATATGATATTTTTTTCTCTATGTCATTGCTGAATGAACGGTTAATAATTTATTATACACTTTCAATGTTTCTTTATCAAGTGAACATAAATATTTTGAACATGATTTCTAAAGGTTATATATAACGTTAAAATTCAATGAATTGTGGAGTATTTTCTAATACTTTATACTAGTTTATAATGTAAGTCGTTGTTTTTAAAACCGGACTGGATCAGACGGTCGGACCGGAAAAATCGGGAATCAGTCACCTGACCCGTTCCATTTTCCTCCAAAACTACTTTTTCCCTAAAACTATTGATTTGGGTCAGCAAACTATTGAACCGGCCGGTTAACCGTTCGAACAATTTTGACCATTTTCTAATTTTTTATTTTTTTGTCAAAACAGGCGACCGTTCAAGATGAGTAGTCAAACCGTTCAAACCGATAACTGAACCCGTAACCTGTTCGGTCACCGGTTTATTTTTAAAAACCATGATGCAAATTCTTATGTTTTTTTTGGTATTGCCAGGCCAGACTCTTGCATATGCATCGGATTTTAATTTTTTTCAGAGTCCATATCCATGTAACATTGGCTATGTATATACCTAGACTGGTATCCTATATATCAATAGGGGTGAACTCGAGCCAGGTTCATGTGGATATTGGTTGGGTTTGAAGGTATTTTTTTAATATGTTATATACACTCATCTTTTATTGGGCTTTATACCTGAATATAAGAGTTAAATTAATTAATTATATATATATATATATATATAATTAAAAAATTATATAAATAAAATGCATAATACATGTGTGTTTATATCATAGATCAAAGTATCGATATAACTTTGTGTATTGGTACTAATTGATGCGCTTTTTATTTATTTTTAAATTTCAGTTTTAAGTATAATTATATATATTATTATTTAATAAAAAGGGTTCCTGAAAACACCAGTAAACAGGTGTATCAGCACCCAAAAATACGATATGATACAGTGTTTGATACTTTAAACCTTAGTTTGTGCATGTTTGTGCATGGATGTGAGTTTAAGTTAATCATATGCATATTGTAAATATTTAAGGGTCTATTTGATTTACAATGGGAATTGGAATTAAAATTTATTGGAATCAGAATCAGAATGGTCTATTATCCCACTTGTTTGGGTCAAACAAGAATTAGAATCAAAATCAGAGTCAGCTGAAATGGATTCTCATTTCCAAGAAAGGGAAGAGAAAATTGGCTATTCCCTAAAATAAGGGAATGTCACTCCATCAAAAATGAAAATCAGATTCCAAATCTGTTCAGCCAAATGGTTGAAATCGGAATGCACCATTCCAATTTCAATTTCAGATCCCTATTCATGTGAACCAAAGGAAGAATGCATGTATCATTCAAGCAATCTGAGATTCTAGGTTGGGTTGGGTTGGGCGTGGGCTACATGAGACTTTAACCCAAGCCCCAAATCAAGTTTGAGTCAGGCCCAATCAATGTGGTTGGGGTGTAGCTCGAAGCCTAAAACAAAGTCAACCCGAATCGTGGAACATCTCAGGTTGGGCCGCCCAAGTTCTAGTCCAACCTAATTATCGTTAGGGGTGCAACTTAGGTGGGCCCAACCCGAATCCAAATCAGCCCAGCCCGAAATTTTATATGGGTTGGGTTCGGGCCTGGGTCTAGCCTTTAGGTAGTCAGAAGCTGATCCAATTATACACATGTATATATGTGTTAATTATGCATATATATTTACATATATACATATATGTTTGTATATATTTGTATATATATACATTTATATACATATTTACCTATTTATATACATATTTTGCATGCATATATACATATTTGTATAAATACATACATACATACGTATATATATATATATATATATATATATATATATATATATATATATATATATATATATATATATATATAGTATAATTTTAGAATGAGTTTATTGACCAACCCAAGCCCAGCCCGGGTCCGAGCCCAACCCGAATTCATCAAAGTAGTGCAGGCTAGGCTCGGGTATTAAGCTTAGTCCGGGCTCGAGCCTTAAGCCTAAATTAATTTTAGAATCAGGCCCAGATTGACCATAAACACAGCCCAATCCACCCGACTTGCACCCCTAATTATCGTATGAATCTACTGTGAATTGGATCAGAGCCTAGATCTATCAAAAGACTCCGTATGGGTTTTAAAGAATTGGACCGGAGCCTAGGGCTTATTTCAAAGTTACCTACCCAATGTGTACTGGCTTATCCAAAAACTTTACACAAACATCAGAGAGAGAGAGATTTGTACAATTTCAGACGATTACAAAAGGAACCTAAAATTGAATTACGAGAAGAAATCAGGGCTGCCTCTTCATTCTGAATTAGGTTTTTCTATGCTGTTTTTCCTCCTGCTTTTTCCTTGGGCTGAATAAATAACCTGAATGTCCAGACACCCAAAAGAGCCGCCCCAATGGGTGCGAGCCAGTGCACAAATATGTGCCCCTTATTTATATGACTCCCTTGAACATAAGCCCATCCAATGGCCTACACAATTCAAGCATAACATAACAAAACCAATCCTTGCATCAGTGGATTTTAGCTTGAAACTTGTTGAATATCAGGAAAAAAACAGTGTTAGTACACATAATTAAATCTTGGCCAAGTACTTACAGAAGCAGGGTTCATGTATCCACCAGTAACATTAGAACCTAGTATATGTAGACCAATTTTAGAGACACTACATATCCATGTTTTCAAGAAGAAATTATTGGGGTGACTCTGAGCAGCTTCTAGTGAGATGACAATGATAGAGAATGTCAGAGCTCCTTCAGTTAATGCACCTTGAAGGATTCCCACACTAAGGAGGGGTTCATAGCCTATTTCAGGAAGGAACTCGGTGATGAGTCTAACAGCAATAATAGATCCCAGTGCCTGAAAGTTAGTCCAAATGTTAAGGAAATCAAAATCTAATCATCTAAACAAGAAAGCCATAGTGAGGGAGATGATTTAAATGCTTCAGACCATGAACAAAAGGTTACAGATTGTCATTCATTAGGTGTATCGCTTTTTCCTCTCTTTAGCTCAATCAAAGTTTCGATCCTCCCAAACAAGCTCTTACACATACACAGACATGGGCTTAAAACAGATTCTTTTAGATGGTGACTGATTAACTCTTATCCTGACCTTAACTAAGCAGCACCATACTACTCCAAAGGATAATTGGTTTGTGGTGGCTGAATTACTAGCTGAGCTAGAATTTTTATTTTGATGGTGTCAGATTTTCTCTCATAAAAGATTCTTCAATAGAGCTAGCTGTTGTTGGCAATAAGAAAACATTATATTCCTATTCCTCCCTGGTTGCAGCAAGGTTTTAAAAATCAACTTGGAATTAGAACAGTTCTGGCCATCGGTTTTTGGGTCGATGGTTGACCGTTTGGCTCAAATGGATGGTTTGTTTTAACTTAAAAAATAAAATTAATTAATATTAAAATAAAAAAATGATTAAAACCGCTAAATCAATCAAATGGGCCAACAGTTTGACTATCTGGGTCAATGGCTCACTGACCAAATCAATAGTTTTTGGCCAAGGACCAGGTTAAGGGTAAAATGAAACCAATTGCCTGAACAGTTTCTAGGCCGAATGGTCTGATCATCGGGTTGCAGTGTACTCTTTTTGAGGATGCATGGTTCTAGTGATCCAGTTTCAAAGTAATGAAATATTCATAGTTTGCCCAAAAAAAATGCTAAGCAAGTTGAATCTCTGTTATTTCATTTTGATCAAGTTTCCCTCATATTGGAGTAGGTATTATTGACTATTTATGGTTCAAAATAAACTATATTCATGCATGTTTTGGGTTTTATGCGTTTTACTTTTAGGTTATATTTAGTTTGAAGGAAAATGTAGGGAAAGGAAGAAAAAGGTAGGGAAACCTTTACAAATCTTGTATTGGTTTTCCTGTCTTCCCTTCCTTTCCCTACCTTTTCCTTCAAATCAAACATAACCTTAAGTTTATTTTGACTAAATGTAACTATTTTTTGTTGGTATAGGAGTTTAACTGGCTCCCTACAGAGCGCACACCACAGCATTGTGTCAATTCACGACTGTATTCACTGCCCCCTTCCCCCCAACTAACGGATCTTCTTTATAATATAAATATGAAAACATGCTGTAAACAAGTAGGAATAGCAACGGGTAGGGGTGGCAACGAGTCGAACTCTTTACGAGCTACCCAAGCTCAAATATATATATATATATATAGAAAATAATATATATAATTAAAATATTATAATTCTTAATATTTAAATATCAAATAAAAATATTTTTATATATAATTTCTTATTTTTATAAAACCTTATTTCTCAAATTGAGCTCGAGCTCAATGTTCTAGCTCAAACCAAGCTCGAGCTCAAGCCTCGTACTATTCGGCTCGGCTTGGCTTGAATCCACCCCTAGCAACGAGGCACCGATCATATTCTCCATCTCCGACCCTGATTTTGGAATAAATTCCTATCCCTAACTTTAATCCCCATTAGGGATAAAAGTTGTTCTCCATTCCTGATCCCCAACAGGGACCCAAATGTTTAAAATTTTTTAGTTAATAGTATTTTTTGAAAAATAATTTTATTTTAAAATAAATATAAATTTTAAAATATAAATAATCTTTTAAATACATATTGATATATAAATAATATAAATGTTAAATATATAATATATATAACCGGGGTTGGGGTGGGACGGGAACCTCATTCCCCATCCCCGACCAGAACCCCAGCCATAGATCCCTACTAATCTCCATCCCCATCCCCACCCCACCAAAGCAATCCCCATCCCTGACCCAAATGACCCCATCGGGTCAGGAGAATCAGGTATTTGCCGAACATAGGGAAAATTGCCATCCTTACTATTCAATATGGCATATCCTCAGGTACCACTATAGAGGCTAGTATTCTGCCCAGAGTGAACCTATATGTTAAATTCAAGCCGAAAAAGACCATCATTGGATAGGGCTGTTAATGGATCGAGTCTGATTTGGGACAATAGGGCGTACCAAAACCAAACTACTTGTTAACCGGGTCCATCAAGTCTGACCCAATTAAACCCGAATATACTTGGTATCTTAATTATCAATGATAATAAATTAGCCAAAAAGTTATCAATGATAATATATAAAACCTTAATATATAAAATCTCAAGTAAAATACTAATGGTTTTCATGTTGACAATATATATATAAATTTATCCTTTTAAATATAAAATATAACTACGTATAAAAAATCAGGAAATCATTATATATTATCACCTGTATAATCTATATACAGGTCTGAATCAGTTCGGAGCAGAAAGAAAGGGTCTCGAGCCAATTATTATTCAGGGTCTTGTACTACTTTCGCAGCAAATGCTTTTTTGTTCTCATATAAAAAGGAAAAAAAATAAATACCACCTACGCCCTAGCCCCTAGTTACTATAAAACCGGTCTAAACTGAGATTGAAAACAGGAAAAAAAAAAAAGAATATGCCACCTTGATAGCATGAATTAAATATATAAGAAAAACTTATCTAGCCAAACTTGACCCAACTACTAGTCAAGTGATTGATGACCAACCTCCAGCCTTGGCCAGATTTAATTGTGATATCGGAAAGAATATGATATGGAAAGATTTTTGACCGTCAGGAGAATTCATAAACATTATAGCCAATCAAGTGTTATTTATCAAAATTCATTAGTGGGTTTTGATTGATCAAAATTCTTTCAATACGGTATCTTTTTCACATCATATTTTCCCTAACTTTTAAACTTTTGTCTTTGAAGTTGGCCATTTGGATTAGGATGCAATTTCATTTGAACCATTGCATATATAGATTCAGATAATTTCTTTAATTGACTGAAATTTCAAGTCAGTGGAAATAAGGTGATGTTTGGCATTGATAATGATTCCTTACACGGTTACATCTAATTTTGTGAAAATGGTGATTACTGAAATTAGTGATTTTCCAAAAATTACTCTTTTTGGGTTACTTGGTTTCACTTCTTTCATGTCAGTCAATTTTTTTAGAAAAATCACCTTTGAGTTTTGACATTCCAATTTTTTAGAACACCTTTCCACCCCTGCCACATAGGATGCCACCTCATCCAACAAAAATTAGAATCACCTGAAAATCAGGGAATCACTGATGAATGTGATGACCCCTCGCCCAAGCCGATTTCAGGGAGCGATTTTTTGCTGATTTCCCAGAAATCGGCATAATCTGCCAACAAAACAAAGAAAATATCACTGATTCTTCAATGTCTGATGTGGGTACAACGTGGCACCCATTTCTGGGAAATCAGCATCATTGCCAGCCAAACATCACCTAAATACAGTGGCATCTATGAAAAATAAAGAGAATAGACCTATACATAAAGGATCTGGGCATCAAAAATGACTCCAGTCCGAATTCAAGTTTTTTCTTTGATTTATTTATTAATTTTGTTTTCTTCTCTGTGTTACTGTGTAGTGTGATTCATTAATTGCACTATTTTCTTAGAAAATAGAAGCGCAATTTAAAGGATAACAAGAGAACACACATGAAATATCAAGTCTCATATAGGCCAATTCATCAACAACCAATTAATTAATTAATGAAAAAGAAGCAAGAAAACCAAAAGCCAAAATCAGCAAGTGATTGATATCCACGCTCTACAAACCAAAACGAGTTCAGAACTTCAGATAACAACCAACTAAAAGAAACCCGATCGATGTTTTTATTCAAACCAATCATAACTTCTTCAAGGATCGAACAACAAATCAATACAAAAACCAATTAAAACCAGAACGAATTCATTTGAGACCATTCGTCTTAGTTGAACTTTCTTAGACATATATATATATATATATATATATATATATATATATATATATACTTTTACATTGCACCAAATCCAAATACCAATCAGAAAACCAGAACGAATTCAACTGATAAATTCATTTTGAAACGAACCCAAAACATGTTCAAATTTGAAGAGCAAAATCCAATTTATTCTCTATGAAGAAGTATCTGAACGAGAAGCTACTAACCTGGGCAGGAATTCTTGAACCAACACTGTATAAAATCCGAGTGTTGTTCCCAGAAATGGCTCCAGATAATACTGACTCTGAGAGAGGATTGTATTCTCCACTGTAAGTCTTACACAACCATGCAAAACAGTACATGCTCAAGAGATCAAGAATATTCTCGATAACTTCTCCGCTGGGTTTAGACCCTAAACCCAGAAACTTACACACAAAGAATTTGTTGAGAGATCCAGACCATAGCCACGCGAATGAAATGATGAAATCCGATAAAATGACTTGATTTTTGGCCATTAGTTGGTTTTTGCTTCCTCTTGTTCAGATTGTTCTTCTCTTGGCTACTCAAATATATATAGCAGTAGCAGCAGCAGCACAACTCCTCAGGCATCTTAGTTCTTTCCTGTTATCTTTTTGGGAAAATATAATTCTATATAGTTCATATTGACGTCAAGGAAAATCAATAAATTAAGAGGTTGTTTGCTTAATTTACTAATAAAAAGTCTTTAATTTGTAAAGGAGTTTGATCTGATAAGTTAATCGGAACCCTATTTGCCAGATCTGATACGTTAGTGCATATCGTGATTATAAAGGTTTGACTGGCCAAAAAAATGATCATATATAGGGTTAACCACATGAACCCTATTTGCCATTTTGTTCTATTGTTTAATGTCATATCTATTATTAAATTTTGAATATTTAAATCATTTGTTACTACTTGGCGGCCATGTCATTTTTTAACTCGCAACAGACTACTTCTTAAGGGTGTTGTAAGTGGTTTTTTATGCACATCATTAGACCATCTTAATCTACTTTCTCTTATTTTATCATTTATCCGAGTTATTTATAGGTTCCTTCAAATGATTTCATTTCTAATCCTATCCTTTCTAATTTTCCACTCATCCATATAAAAATCCGCACTTCTCTTATGCTCATTTTTGGACATGTTTATTAATTTCCCACACTATATACAACATAGCCTTAGTTTTAGAAATTTATTTTTAATCTAGGTGGTATTCACCTATCACATAAGACTCTAGATAAACCCTTCCCATTTTGCCTATCTTATGCTAATCCTATGGGTGACATCCTCCTCAATCTCTCCCTTATTATGAATTATCAAACCTAGGGTGTGGTAAGTATGGTTAACGGAACACCCAAACCTTGAGGATTGTGAGTAGGAGTGCAACTTTTCCGAGTTAGGGTTGGAATTTTGGCAAAATTTCAATGGGCCCAACCCAAAGCCCGAGCTTAAAACAGTATAAACTGTTAACTCGGGCCAACCCGAGTTGCACCCCTAATTGTGGGTCAACTAAGTGGGAGGCTTTCCACAGCTAATTTGTTAGAGATTTGGACGATATGCTCCTAGATTTGAAGGATGATGAGGAATGGGCAGAGAAAGTTTGGCACTACCACTCAAAACCTTCAATTCAACAACGCATTAGGGGGAGAGTACTTTTCTTCTCAACTCAGAAGTCAGTGCCTTCCAAGCTCAAGTTTATAATCCAAGTCATTTTAGGAGATGATAACTTGATCTTAGACAATGTTCATCTTCAATCAACAAAGGTTGTATTTGGTATCATACTATCATTGCCATTTCAGGCTAAAATGTTTTGAATAGTGTGGGTGGTGCAAGTTTCAATGGTTAGAGGAGAAACTTGTTTGGTTAACACTTAATGTTTATAGTCTCAATAGCAATGTTGACTAGGAATGTATAGTAGATATGTGTTTGGTATGTCCAATTTCACGTTGAAGTGTTTAAAGTAAACATTTTAATTTTATGTAACACCAATCACACTTCCAATTACTGTCATGCCAATCTAATTGACAAGAAATTTTTAAATCGAAAATTTCATTAGATTTAGGGTCCATTTGGTTTGTTGGAATAGGGGTCTGGAATCGGAATCGGAATTGGCTATTCTGATTCCAACTGTTTGGTTGGGTGGAATCGGAATCCCATTCCCATTCCTGCTGGAATGGCATTCCCCAATGGTCATTCCCTGCCCCTCCCTTGGGAATGAAATCCCATTCCTATTGATTTTAATTTCCATTCCTATTCCTGTCTAAACCAAACAGACTCTGGGAATGGATCATTCTGTTTCCGATTCTGAAGGATTTTAATTCCGTTTCCAACTATAAACCAAACGGACCCTTAATTTTTCTCCAACGTAACACCAATCACATTGAAATGTTGTATGATATGTGATGCATTGTATCAATTCATCACCATGCCACACCAAATGACAGGAAAGTTCCATATCAATTAAAACATTGTGAGACGCAATGGTTGTTGGGGGAAACCACAATTTGACGTTTCCTCCAACACCCCCTTGTTGCTATTTTCAGACTATATATATATATATATATATATATTTTGAGTTAGAAGTCTCAATCAAATAAAAAATTCCCAATGCAATCCCAACCGCCTAGGTGGCGCTGATTGGCAGGGATTCAGATGGAAACGGCAATGGTACCAAATATACCCAAAATTTTTGCAATTGATGAAGATAGAGAAGTGGTAGCTATGGTTTTTTGGGCTTCTAAACATACCCTAAGAACGTGGAATAGAGTTTTCTTGATTCTTTTAGGCAAGGTTCAAAGTATCGACATGTATCAGTCCGTATTAACTGATACGTATCGTATCGGGAACTTCCCAATACATCGGGGTGTTTCGGGGTCCCGACTGATTTAGATGGTGGACGGATTTTAGTATAGGCTTGCTAACATTTCTCTCAATCACCATGTTAATGGATGTGATAGGAAAGACATTCATGGTCAAATTGGATGTCAAAGAGCCAAAAATGGTTAAAGATGATGTTAGGCATTGATAGTTTGTAGTACCCAACCAGCAAGGGAAGGTTGTTATTTTGATGACTAAACCTTAGGAGTAGAAATTTGTTTTGAAGCAAGGGGTCAGAAGTTATAGAAAACATTGATGGGAATCGTCGGTTAGGGATTCAAGATCCATTTGGTTTGTAGTCAAAATCAGAATCGAAATTCATCGGAATTGGAATGGTCTATTCCCCTTGCCTGTATGGTTGAAATGAGAATTGGAATCAGCTGGAATGGATTCTCATTCCTAGGGCTGTTCATAAGAAGACCAAACCGACCAACCCGGACCGATCCAACCCGAGTCGGTTGGGTTTTCATCAGTACTGATCGGTTTCGGGTTGGAAAAATATATAAACCGATATATCAGGTCGGTTCGTTTTCTTGTATGAAAACCGAAACCAACCCAACCCGAACCGAACTAATCTTCTACTAGTTCGGTAGTTCCTAGTTTGAGTAGTTTCCTACTTAACTATAACTAGTCTTCTATTAGAACTAGAAGGCTCATTAGGCAATTACAATTAGAGTAGGCAACATATCATAGTTTCTAATTTTCTATAATCTTTTACACTAATTAGGCAACCCATTAGGCAATTACAATTAGAATTCAATTAGGTGTCCTTTTGTACAGGAGCAAAACCGAAACTGACCCAAACCGACCCAACCCGACTCAAACCGACCAAGTCGGTTTGGCCTATCAGTGGGTCGGTTTTGGTTTCCACCTCAAGTAACCCGACCAGGTCGGGTCGGTTGGAAAAACCCCAATAAACTGACCCAACCCGACCTGTAAACACTCCTACTCATTCCCAAAGGACGGAGAGGGATTAGGGAATTAATGACTATTTACTCAAATGGGGGAATACCATTCCATTGGGAATGGCAATGGGGTTCTGATTCTGCCCAATCAAATGGTTGGAATCGGAATGGTCTACTCTGACTCCAATTATGGACCCCTATTCCGGTGATCCAAACAAACCCTCAAATAGTAGGTGTTAATTGGCATTTACAACATGGTCAAATGACAAAAAGAGAATGGTTAAGGAAGGGAGGAGATCAAACTATATATCAAGGTGGACAATTCGATTCTAGCTACTATTTGAAACACGATCTCTCCATCTTTCCAATCATGACAAAACATGAAATTCAACCAAAGGTGGCAGTTTCTTTAAAACTGTCGCTAGAGTAATATCTCAATTTTAGAAATTAAGGCGGTGGTCCATAAGAATATATTCGGCAGATTTTACAAGAGACCAAATTTAAACCAGTCTAATAGACAGGTATAGGATAAACGCGCGCGGGGAGGCAAAACTCTTCATTCTCTGTTCGAACGTGCGCGGGAGGAAAAAATCTTCATTATCCGTTCAAACACGCGCGGGGAGGTAAAAATCTTCATTCTCCATTCGGTTTCGACTATTTTCTCCAAAGTTCTCTTCGAGCGTTCGATAGAGAAGAGAACGGTTCTGCGATAGAGGTAACAATTTCTGCATTCGGTCTCTGGAAATGAGAGAGGCAAATATATTCTCATTTCAATTCAATCATTGAAGTTGAACTCTCATTTTATTTTCTTTTCGATTTTAGGTCGCTTCCCTCGTCGGAAGAGAGATCCGACATTATTTTGCAAATCCATCAATCTGCCTTTATTTCCAGAGAGGTATGTATGATCTTCCTTCATTTTCGCTTCATTGAATCTTTAATCTATTCTATAAAATATTTCTTTGTCTTCATCCAACTTCTCTAACCGCAAAATGATCATAGGGTACCACCATTTCTAATCATAGAAGATCTCAACTTCAAATCCGAGACTGAGTTGACTGAGATAATGTGCCTTCTCCTCCATGTGTACCTTCTATTCTAATCACATCTAGGTCTCTCTCTCTCTCTCTCTCTCTCTCTCATCAACTATATACTTTAAACTTGGGATGTTATCTTATTATGGAATCCATGTGCTTTCTTGGTAACGATCTATGTGTTATGTTATTTACCTTTTGAGTAACAAAACTATCGAGTAACAAATTTGTCGGCTCCATAAAAATGATCCTCATTTTTTAAAACACTTTCATAGATATTCCTCATTTGATTGATTATACTGTGAAGATGGTTCAGGCTCGTGTGAAAGAATATCTAACCAGGACAACTTCCATAGATATTCCTGATTTGATTGATTGTACTATTGGTCCATACATGCTTTGTCCATATACAGAGTAGAATGGATCCTCATTTTGAAACAGTAGGCCATGGGATTCAACAGGGGCAGAGATTTTAATAGTGCTACAAAGGTTTAGACTAGCAAAAGACTTAAACTATACAAAATTGTAAATTAAGGGAGAACCCAAATTGGTGGTGGGCTAGATGCAGGATGAGGAAAGAACTCCTTGACAATATAGAAACATTATGAGGGAGATAATGAGCTTAAAAGAAACAGAATTGTATATGCAACTTGGGTTTATAGATAAGATAGCAGATTGATAGATGCTTTGGCAAGGAGTGGACAGAGATCTTCAACCCCAACATATATAGGAGTTATTTGAAAAGACAAGCGTGCAAGATCTTCAACTTGCAGTATGAATAATATACTCTGAGATTACCAAAATAGGAAGAATGAGTAGTAAAATTTTGAATGAGAAATACAAGCCTTAGTAGTCTGGGTAGCAGAGAACAAAGCTATTTGCCTCTCCTAGCATATCACAAGACAAATACAAGCCTATAGGATCCGTAGTGACAGATCCAGAACCGATCTAGTTATTAATTAGGACTATCAGCTCTGACCCAATCACAAATCAAATCTAGTCCCACACCAGACTCTATATGTTTTAAATCTTTTGGGACTCATGAGGGACTATGTTTAAGAACATAGCAATTTGTTTTGGAGCTTGGAAAGAACGAAACACAATTTCCAATCAGCCATCATATAATGATAACCGGCTTGCTTCTAGTTTCCACTTTCCAAGTCTTAACCTTGAATCTTAGTTATTGTCTTTCACTTTGCTTGTACTTGCCATTTTGTTAATTATTTGTTGATTTTTCTAACTCTGTTTTTTTTTTTTCTTTTTTGATGTCTTATTATGACATCAATGTGGTATTGAAAGTGGTGAAGATGCAAGCCATTCAGACAATCCTTTCTACTTTAGAGCCCTTGATCCGTAAAGTTGTAATATGTCTTTAGTAATATTAAAATAATTGCTACATTTTTGCTTTAAGGTACTTAATGAAGATTCGAAGTTTGACATTCCATTTCTCTGTGACTTTGATGCTACCAGAACCTTACAAGTAACTCCACATTATCTTTTCCCAAGTTTTGGCCTTGGCTACTTTGTTGCTACAGATGTTGGTTCTAGAATATCATTCTGAGATCTAATTTGGGACTAATTTGTATCATTAAATCATTGTGCAACTATCATATAATTGGGACTCATGTATCTACTTTACAGTTTTCAATATTATTTGTCTTGGTTCAAGTTCAGTAGCTTTCTTCTCTTTTGGGTTATCATGCATTTGGCATTGTTTTCTTGTCCATTTTTTGGTTGCACTTGGTTCTCATCTTGTTCTCTTTTGGGTTATCATTAAATCATTGCTTTCTTCATTGCATTTGGTTCTCATCTTGTTCTTCTCGTTTTTGTAGTGTTCTATTTTGAACTTTTTTTTGTTATCTAAATAAATATTGTTGAAATATTAGTTACTGCTGTGGATAGCGGAAGGAGTGCTCTAAAATTTCAGGGTTTGGATGGGGAAGAAAAGTCTGCAGTCGGCATGGGTGTAAGAGAATTTAGTAAGCTATAGGCAATATAAATGATTCATTGGAATTATTATTTTAGTGATTTATTCTTTTCATCCGATACTAATTGCAGGGTTTGAAGGTGAATAATGATAATCACTGATTACTGTATGCCTGGGATGACTGGATATGAGTTGCTCAAGAAAATCAAGGTTAATTAGATTCAATTCATATATATTCTTATAGCATTTCAACAGATTAATTCGAAAAATACTGAATACGGTAATTACTTATTTCCTTAATCTTTCTATGCAAGAATCTTCGACCTTTAAAGAGATACCTGTGGTGATTATGTCATCCGAAAATATCTTGTCTTGGATTGACAGGTATATTAATTAAATATGTCATTACACTTTTTCCAGTAATCAAAATTGAAGTACATGAATAGAAACATGCTTGAAACACTGTCAAGTCCATTTATAAAACAAAAAGTGTTCAAGATGCATCTGAGTGGGTATGGTCACTGGATTATTTGCTGGGACAATCACTAATTTCTATTTAAAACATTCTGAGTGAAGAATTCATTTAGTTTATTAGCTTTGACAGTTAGAAGGGGACACTTGGAGATGTTAGCAACTGGTTTATGTTCTATTTTGTCTGAAATGAGCAGGTGCTTAGAGGAAGGGGCAGAGGAATTTATGTTCTGTAGTAGATTTGAATTGTTGATTAGTAGATCATTCCCCATGTTAAAATTAATTCTCTGGAAAAAAAAAATGAACAATCTGCAAGTGTTATAGAATGGTAGCTGGAAGTGCAAATCATGGTGCATTTACAAAGTATCATGGTATGATGGATACAAGGTTATCTTAATTAAACACATTTATTCATATGCTTCTTATATTTCATATTGTAGTCTCAGCAGTAAATATGGATTCTTCAAATTCCTGTACCAATATCTTAATTATGAGCTGACCTAACTTATGGTGAATTTGTTTTATTAGGTTTTGGTAACTGAGTCTTCTAAAATTGCAAAGATGGATGCAACCTTCAACCGGAGAAGCTGAAATACTTAGAGTTTCTGTAGAGACACTGAAAGACTTAGAATTTCTGTAGAGACACTGAAAGACTTGGAGCTTCTGTAGAGATAGTCAAAGGGAGAGCTTGTTCGATTTAAAAATGAACATGCATTCGGAAATGCAATACATTAGTTGAGAATTTGATTTTTTTTAATTTTTGTATTTGAACAATTGCATTTTGTATTTGAACAAATTTTAGATAATATAATAATTAATCTTCTAATTAATGGATATTGTTTCAAATTGCATTTTTATATAAATTTAAGTTTTGATGGATTGGATTTTCATTAAGCATGACTCATAAAACAATACAAAATACGGTACAAAAGGTATAAACAAAAATATGGTAAACGACCATTAAAAAGAAAAAAAAAATCCAAGTCGGAATCTAAGGCGGCGGTCAGAAACATCTAAGACGGCGGTTTGAACAGCCACCTAAACACGGGAGGATTTTTGAGAAAAAACTAAAGTGGCGGTCTTTTAGGACCTACGCCGGCAGTCACAAGTGCTACCTTATTAACGATAACCCGGCGGCTCTAATAGATCGCCGCCTCAAAGCAACATCAAAGGCGGCGATCATTTTAACCTAAGTCGGCGGTCCTTATCTAAGGCGGCAACTTTTTAGGGGGCGGATGCATGACCGTTGCCTTAGACATAAGACGACGGTCTTAAGGCCAGCAGTCAAAGGACCACCGGCTTCGACCTTTTTTCTTGTAGTGCAGAGGGATGTTGAAGGCATTGTTAGTAAAGAAAATGCAAAATCAAATTTTATTTTTGAAAATCACCTTGATCCTACCCAAGCCTAGCTAGTGTTAATGGGTAAGGGTGTAACTCGGGTTGGCTTGAGTTAACATTTTACACTACTTCTTGCTTAGTCCTTAAGGCCAGGCCTATTCAAAATTTGACATAAGCCCATGGCCAAGTTGCACCTTTATAAGTGGGGATGTTATAGAGCATGAGTTGATTTCTTACCTTAGGCAGCCTATGGCCCAAATTAGTCAAAGTGTCTCAATTAACTCAATATGAAAATGTCTTAAAAGGGATCCAAGGCTAAAGGGTAAAGCAAAAAATCCTTGTTATACAACT